>NC_091446.1:48316903-48367458 GCF_964237555.1 Oryctolagus cuniculus
TGATTCCATTTGCTGGTTCACTTCTCCAAAAGGCCATAACCACTAGGTCTGGGCCAGGCTGAAATGAGGAACCAGAAACTCCATCATGTCTGCCACAAGGGTATTAAAGGTGCAAGCACTAGACATTCATTTGCTGCCTTCCCAGAAACATTAGCAGGATGTTGAGTAGGAAGAGAAGCAGTTGGGACTGGAACCCTCACTCTGATAGAGAATGCTGTGGCCTGAATCCCTGGCCTGAAGTGCTGGCATCCCATATGCAGGCCGGTTCTAGTCCTGGCTGCTCTTCTTCTGATCCAGCTCTCTGCTATGGTCTGGGATAGCAGTGGAAGATGGTCCAAGTGCTTGGGCCCCTGCACCCACGTGGGAGACCTGGAAGAAGCTCCTGGCTCCTGGCTTTGGATCGGTGCAGCTCTAGCCATTGCAGCCATCTGGGGAGTGAACCAGCGGGTGGAAGACCTCTCTTTCTGTCTCTACCTCTCTCTGTAACTCTGTCTTTCAAATAAATAAAATAAATCTTTAAAAAAAAAAACAAACAAAAAAGAAATTCTTTACATCCTTAGAGATACATCTCAAGTGATTTATGTTTACCTGCAAATGTTTTTGTTTAAAAAAAACTCTCTTTCCTGTGAAATACCATTGAACTCTGAATATCTCTTACATATATAATAATTATTCACATTAACATCATCTCTACTAATTCTATCATCATAATTTTACATGACTTGAGCAACTGAAGAATTCCTTTTTATATAGAGTCACATTACTTACATAAAGCTTGAATTGTTTAAGGCAGTCTTATTGAAACAATGAAAGCCTCAAACAATGGAAACATTGATATCTGTGAGATGATAACATTCTTCCAATATTCTCATTTTAAGATATTGTTCTTAATAACCTTTTTACATCAGTTTTTTATATATTCAAAATAGCACACAGTAATTAGAAATATACTTGTTTCTCTCACTATTTCATTCATATGCTTTCTGTTACTCTTACCTTTCCCTTCAACCTTCCTCTAAACAGTGCATACTCTCTGGCTACATATTTCAACTGCCATTATTTGTTAACTTCCCTTAGGTTTGTGCAACTTCCGACACAAAACTAAAATGATCAAAAGTTATAATTTTTATCTGAAGATTAAAATACACTTGATCGAATATTTATTTTTAGAACAAAAGGGGAAACATGATGAGTGTTGACTTGTACTTCCAGGAAGTTTCACTGAGATTCAAGGAAAACTTCACTACTGCAGTTGATTTCCCTATAGAAATGTCCCTTCTTTTGATGCCTGACCATGAGTCTGTGAGGTTACAATTGTCATCTGACCAGTACTTCTTTATTGTTCATCTAAAATGCACAATTTATACTGAAAGCTTAAAATACACTTCTTTCTAATTTATACAACTTTGATAAAATATGCATTGTTCTTCTCATGCCAATTGCCTTTGAAACTCAAAACAGCAATTTCTCATCTTAATGGCAATCTAAATGTCAAAATAATAAACATCCAACATATAATTTGAAGCCAATGCTGGATATTGTGTCCTGTTGTGACAGAATATTTTTAACTCAAGTAGTAGATAATAGGTATTATAACATTTGCAGACCAGAAAATAACATGTGAAATTCCTTTGATGAAAAATCAGCATGACTGGTACATATAGGTGAAAATATTTTTCAAAGAATGTATCCAAGATCGCACATGATAAGGAAGTAAACATAAATGCATAATTTAGTGATAAAGTTACACCTTTAGATACTACAGATAGAAAAAGAGAATAGTATACAATTTAGTACCATAACCCTATATCACCTAAAGTCCTTGTCTGGATGACAAAATTATCATATAGAAATAAAACATTTAAATTATTTGCGGTAACTTTCTAATTATGACAGCTAATAAGTAACTACTAATTTATATTTGTTTTTTTTTTTCAATACAAAGGTGTTAAAAAAAAAATAACCCCTATGGCAATACACTTGAAAGGTCATATACTTCCAAGTCAACAAATAAAGAAAATGTTTTTGGTCTTCCTTTAAATGTTGGTAATAATTTTAGTTTTTAGGTAATCATTAAGTATATATGAATATAATGATCAACAAAGAACAAATTTCAAGAATAGTTGCTTATAAGGAATTATTTTTCTTGAATTCTTTTAGTAGTCTGATGGAATTTTACTATAGCATATTATTTTTCCAATAATTCTCATTCATTGAAAGTATCGTCAATAATACTTGTATTTTTTTCTAATTATTGCTCTCAGAAATATTATTTAAAAGCTTACTTTCATATTTTTGGAAAGTCAGAAAGACAAGGAGAACTCTTAGATCTGCTGATTCACTCTCCTGATGCCTGAAATAGCCAGGGTGGGATGAGGACAAAGCCAGGAATCTAGAACTCCATCCAGGTCTCCCATATCCAGGGGAGAGGCACATATGCTGCCTCATAGGGTATACATTAGTAGGAAGCTGGATCAAAAGTGGAGTAGCTGGCACTCAAGCCAGGTACTCTGGGATGAGAGTTGAGAGTCCCAAGCAGCGACTTAACCACTGAATGAAATACTTGCCTTCAAAAATATTATTTGTAACAACATAAAAGCCAGATATATAAATATACCTAAAATTTTTGTGTATATATTTGTGAGTAAATAAAAATATTTCCCATATTTTATTTTAAGTGTAGACAATGAATGAATAATATCATTAATAGAAGAAAAAAATAGTTTCCTACTTATGTCTGTAGTAGACTGATATGGAACAAGATCTCATGACATATAATAAACAAGTGTAACATTGGATACACCATTGTCAGACATTGGAAAATAAACATTATAGGACAGACATTACTGAATCATGAAAATTACAAAATAAGTCCTAGGACAATTAATATTTTTTATTTTCTTGAATTTATATCAAGGAAATGAATTAAAATGGAGCCCAGTAGTCCTCTTGAGCTGAAGAGTGAAAAATTGTAGTTCTCAGGTGCTGATATAACTAAGATTTCTCAACAAGATATCAGAAATGGGAATGAATCTTTAATGGAAAGACCCTAGAAATTTCATGTGGTTCACAGAAACTCACGAACAGGCCAAAGCCACAGGCAGCTAGAGAATGAATTCCAAAGTGTTGTCAGTAGAACACAATTGAATGTTATTACCTAGTAGAAGGTGAGAAACACTGGGCTCCACTCAAGTGTAAGGTAGAGATCTTCATGTACACTCTAGCCACTCATTTGAGGCTCCATTCAACATGAAGATATCTAAACAATCTAAATTATTTGGTGAGTTTATTTAAACTAGTATCTGTCATAACTCATCTCACTAGAGAACCAATGGCTAGTCACTGTAATAGTAGTTCTGCAAGTTGTGTATGGGTCCAGTATCATGGCCTTCCAATTAAGCAAGGATTACAAAGCTCAGTTGCTGATGTCTAATCACCCCAGAATCAGAGACTAATTCAAAACCTTGCATCTAGACATCACTACTTGAGCAAGGCTAACAACAACTTACAGATATGTTGAGTACATTGGATCCCTATCATATTGAAAGAGACAAAAATTCATGTTGTTTGGAATCTGCTCCTATTGTGAATATGATTTTGTCCTTCCTCCATACAAGACTTCAGTTAATACCCATACCCATTGACTTACCAAAATGTTTTTTTAAAGTGATTGACCAAGATTAAATCCTTCTTAAGGGTGCCAATAAGGTAACAACTTGGAGGAAATATCACATAATGATGAGAGAGCATATAGCCAAAATCAATGACTAGCATGCCCTATTGTGCCTCCGAATGATAAAACACATGGAAAAAGAAATAAATTGAAGTAGGAATGGGTCTAATCACTATTCCTTTCAGTAGTCCACAAGTCTAGGTTTAGTTTCTTATTCCCACAGACCCCCACAGTTCTTACTGAGCTTCAGTGTTTAAGTAAACACACTGTGCTTGGTCAATTTCCAACAACCTAAATGATCATTTATGGTTTGTTTCCCATTTTTAATATTGATATTCTGGAGATAGGATTTACAAAATCCCTATCAGAAATCCTGCTCTAGCTCTATATTTTTGCAATATAATTATTTTCTAAAATACAGCCAGACTATCAATCAAGTGTGAAGGCAAAGTAAAGATATTTTTCAGATAGTCACAGATGATGTATTTCAGCCACAAACATTTTCTAACCACGTCACTTAATGATAGACTCAAGAAACACAAAGGATTACTTTTAGAAGGCAGAATACATGAAGATACAATAATCCCAACCCAAAAGAGTTGCAGAGGAATTCCCAGGGTAAGCTTGTGAAAGATTCAGACTACTGCAAAGTAAATCTAAACTATGTTATCTCAAAAACTCAAAAAAGACAGAAATAAAGGTGGAAGGAAGATGGGTTGGAGGGAGAAAGGAAGGAAATATCAATATGTTCTTAGACTTATATCTACAAATCATATTGAATCTGTTAAGAATTAATTAAAATTAAGAATGAACTAAAAAAGAATAACAGGAAATATAAGAATTCATGCTGGCTATTTGAGGTTCAATCATATAAAAATAATGATAAAGTGGATGTATGCAAAGAACAGATTCAGAATAGAAATCTGGATCAAGGGTGTTCATGGTGTTCACTTGGTGTTCATGGTATGGGAATGTGCTGTAAGAGAGAGAGGAAGATCTGTGTGGCAAATATATCAAGAAACATGTTTGGGAAAGTTAAGAACGTGCCAGAGAAAAACAGAAGAATAAGAACAGCAAATTTACAAAGCTAATGATCAACAAACTATAGAAAAAAAGTAAACCATAGCACATTACATTTTACATTGCAATAAACAGTCTTATCAAAATAATATAAATGCACATTATCAGTTTTGTAGTTGAATAAACAGAAATTGGGAAGCATAACTATTTATGTCAGATATGGGAAGTATGGGTATTGAAACACAGGATCATTACTTTCATGAAACACAGGATCATTTACTCTCATAAAATGAATTATTCTAAGAAATGCTTGGGTATTTTTTCATGAAAGGTAGAACTTAAAATAGCAAAAGTTAGGGGAAAGGAAAAAGAAAATTTAGATTGTATTAAATATACATTATCATCACATTCATACAACAACAAAATAGCAGAAGCATAAACCAGGATATACATTTAAAGAACTAAAAAGACTATGAGGAGGCAGAGTTGGAAAGAGGTCAGGTATGGCAAAACATTATTACTTTTTATTACAAGGTTTTTGGCATTTCATTTTAAAGTGTATTTTAAAATATGTACGCACATACTTTAGTTAACAGAATATATAAAATTAACTAAATTTAGATACAAATCAAGAAATATATTGATTCATGTTGAAATGATGTTTCATATGAGCCTCCACAGTATAGCTGTGATGAATCTTCTGTCATTTAGCTCTCTGAGTATACTCACATTATATTAAATGTTTCATTGCAGAATTGAGCAACTGGAGGAGGGATGATAAGAACCTCCTACATGACTGAAATACAGAATCCTGCTTTCCACCGGGACTCACTGAAGATAGTCCACTTGGTGGTTTAACCTGTGGTATAAATACTTGGATAAGATGGGAACTCAGCCACACTAGAGTAGTCGAGTTAACAGACTTTTATGCTTCTTTCAGATGTCAACCACAAACACCAATCATGAGCATCAGAGACACATCACCAATCAACACCTTGAAAGTCCTGGAATAAAAGCTCCACATTTGCTCTCAGCTGGCCCGTCCCTCTCTTGGATTCTACTTTAGAAAACTTTCCTATCCCCACTTTCATCTCATTTAATTGTAATTCATTCCTGAACCATGAAAAAGGATCTATACAAAAAAGCCACGGATTAACACAGTGAGTAAAGGAAAACACAAAGAAGTCTGTTTAGAAGTAGCACTCAAAGTTTTATTATCAAAGAATTGTTCTTTCTTGTGCCGATGTGTGGTATTATTATTCACCATATTCCTTCTACTAAGTTTTTGTTTCTGTATTTATTGAAGTGGGTCTCCTAGTAATTTTTTTAAATTTTTTTAGTTTATAATATGCTCAGTTTCCCTCCACAACTTGTAATACATCATGATTGTTATATAGTAGGTTAAAAGAAGATTGGAGATTTCTGAAATAAAATTAACACAATAAAAAGATGATTAGCTTTCAGTTAAGCCTGTTAACAAAATGGATGTGCAGAGAGATGAATGTGATTTCTAAATGACTCTTGTTTCTAATAATGATGTTATGATGGTTTCTAACTTACCGGAATGCCCCTAACAGTACACTATGATTAAAGCACTGTTGGAAAAAAATGAAATGAGAAAAATAAAAATGGTGTTCCTTTTAAGTCTGCTAATACATTGTATTTCTAAAAATATGTTAATTGGGGCCCTCACCTTGGTGCAGTAGGTTAATTCTCTGACTGTGGTGCCCGCATCCCATATGGGTGCCGGTTCCAGTCCTGGCTGCTCCACTTCCAGTCCAGCTCTCTGCTATGGCCTGGGAAAGCAGCAGAAGATGGCCCAAGTCCTTGGGCCAAGCACCCACATGGGAGACCGGGAAGAAGCACCTGGCTCCTGGCATCGGATCAGCACAGCTCCGGCTGTTGCGGCCATTTGGAGAGTGAACCAAAGGAAAGAAGACCTTTCTCTCTGTCTCTCCCTCTCACTGTCTGTAACTCTACCTCTCATATAAATAAATAAAATCTTATCTAAAAAATAAAAAAAATGTTAACTAATATAATAGGTATCATTAATTTTCTTGTTGATAATTTAAATTCTGATAGCATACACTCATATACCAAAATTTAGACAATAAATTTAGAAAAAAAGAAAATGCAATATTACCAAACTGTGTAATTTTCAGTGTCATTCTAGGTTTATATGATAAATAGTAATGGTTAATACATATAATAAAAATTAATTTTCAAGAGTAGACTAACATTTCAAAACTCTGTGGAATAAGAATTAGAAAAAAGTTATTTCTATGGTGTTTTCCAAGGTATTCAAGAATTATCTAATGGGGTTCCTAACTGGCTCCTTTACTTCTATTGGCACAGCCCTGGAACACATTCTAAAACAGGCTGAATGTCCCAAAGCATATATGCAATAGGAATACTTGAAAAGGAATAGATGCCATATATGAAGTCATATTGACAGATAATTTTCGAAGATTAATATCTGATAGATATTAATACAGAAAAGCATAAACCCAGGAAACACGGAGAACATTAAAAAGATTAAAATGTTTTAATAAATCTGCACCTAAGCATGTCATAATAAACTACAGAAATTCAAAGGAAAGAGAAAATAATTCTAGCAAAAAACCAGGAGCAGAAAAATCTCCCCATTACCTAGAAGGCATCAAAGGTAAGGATCACATCGGACTTTTATTCAGAAATCCCATAAGCAGGATAAGAATGGAAAATGGAGGAAAGCGAAGAGCTGAACAAAAACACAAACCAACCTAGAATTCTTTATCTAGAGAGAGTATCCCGCTAAGTGATGGAGAAATAGGAAATATGGGGGAACATGACCTACAGAAATAATAAAAGGAATTCCACTGAACAAGGAAAGACAAAGATTAAAAACTTGAATCTATAAATAAAGGAATATAATTAAGTAAATTATACACAAAACGAGTGACATCAGTAAGACGGCAAAATAGGAGGTCTCAGAACCCTAGGAAGTGGCAGTATGGCTCAAGTAATTCAGTCCCTGCCACCCACGTGGAAGATTTGGATTGAGTTCTTGGCTCCAAGGTGTTTTTTTTGTTGTTGTTGTTGTTGTTGTTAAGATTTATTTATTTTTCTGAAAGTCAGAGTTACACAGAGAGAGAAGGAGAGGCAGAGAGAGAGATGTCTTCCATCTGCTGGTTCACTTCCCAGTTGACTGCGATGGCAGGAGCTGCGCTGATCTGAAGCTGGGGGCCAGGAGCTTCTTTCGGGTCTTCCCACGTGGGTGTAAGGGCCCAAGGACTTGGGCCATTTTCTACCGTTTTCCCAGGCCACAGCAGAGATCGGAAGTGGAGCAGCTGGAACGTGAACCAGTGCCCATATGGGATGCTGGCACTGCAGGCAGCAGCTTTACCGGCTACGCCACAGCGCCGGCCCCAGTGGCTCCCAGTTTTGAAGACATCTGGAAATATCTTTGAAGACATCTCCCTGTTTCTCCCTCTCTCTTTCACTCTTTCCCAAATAAGTAAATACAGACATACAGACAGATGTTTCAGTCCTTGCTCTGCCAATGAAACACAGATTGAACAAACATGTAAATATTGCAAGAGCTGTAGAATCCAATTGAGAGGTTACAGCATCCAGGTAAAACACAAAATTGAGAAAAGATGCACTGAATAGAATACAAATAGTTCACTTTATCTGCATTACCCTTCCATGAAAGCAACAGAGTAAGCACTGAGAGAGATCTGATTGCTCCACATGTTCTCCCACTACTGAGTTTGTCCAATAAATAATGTAAATGTTGAAGACTATATGATATGGTTCCAGCACTGTGGTGCACCAGGTTAAGCTGCCACCTGCAGCACTGGTTCTAGTCCCAGCTACTGCACTTTCTATCCTGCTCCCTGCTAACGAAGGGAGAGATGTTCAAATTATCTATCAAATTAAAAATGATAGGATTCCATTTAGTGTAATTCAAAAACTCCAAATTATAGTGAATACAGACATACTTTTTTGTTGTGACTCAATTTATTTTGTTTCAAAGGTATTTGTTTTTAATTGAATGTTTGTGGTAACCCTGCGTGGAGCAACTGTCTTGATGCCATAACACCATCTTTTCACTTTATGTCTTTGTCATATTTTGGTGACTCCTGAAGTATAACAGATTTTTCATTATGATTATATCTATCATGATAATCTTTGATCAGTGATTTTTGATGTTGACCATGCAATTATTTTGGAACATGCAATTATAACACATTGAGCTTAATCCACAAATATTGAGAGATTTCTGACTGTTCCTCTGACCAGCATCTCTCACCCTTGTTCGGGTCCAATTTGGCTTAATTTAAATATCATTGTGTCTCAGGGTTTAGGAAAACTTTAGATACAATAATGGTGAAAGTAAGTAATGTGATAATAACTTTATCACAGTGACTTTTATGTTTTCAACTGAAGATTTACGTGTTTCTCACTTTAAATCAAAATCTATAAATGATAAAGTTTAATGAAGGAAGCATGTTCAAAGCTGAAACAAATTGAATGTCACCTCTTGCACTAGGGCACCAACTTCTAAATACAAAAGAAAAGCTCTCGAAAGAAGTTAAGAATGCTATTCTACTGAACATTTACAAGGTAACTGTCTTACTATGGATATGGAGAAATTAAGAGGGATGAGAAAGATGTAGAAGAAAAGTTTGAATCTAAAAGAGATAGAAGAATTTTGAGGGAAAATATAAGTGTACAATGAAGCATTAAGTGCTGATATAGAAGCTGCAGTAAGTTACCTAGAAGATAATTGATGAAAGTGTTGTCAACAAAGAGGAGATTTATATTGTAGACACAACAGCCTTATATCAGAAGTGTATGTCACCTAGGACTTTCACAGTAGACAAGAGATAAATGGCTGGCTTCAAATATTAAAAGAAAGGGTTGACAGTTGTTAGGGGCTAATGATTCTAACACTTTATGTTGAAGCCAATATTCATTTACCTTTCAAAATCCCTAGAATTCTCAAGAATTATATCTAATCTCTCCTGTCTGTGCTCTATAAAAGAAACAACTAAGCCCAGATGACAGTACATTTTTTTTACAACAGGCTTAACAACTATTTTAAACCCACTGTTGAGATCCACTGCTCAGGGAAAGATCCCCTTCAACATATTATTGCTTATTCACAATGCAGCTGGTCAACCAAGAGCTCTGATTGAGACATACAAGGAGATTAATGTTTTCATGCCTGCTAACACAACATCTATTCTGTAGCCCATAGATCAAGGAGAAATTTCGATTAACAAGTGTCATTATTTTAAAAATATGTTTTGTGAGGCTATAGCTGCCTTAGATAGATTCCTCTGATGGACTACATCAAGGCAAACTGATGACCCTCTGAATGGGTTCACTATTCTAAATGTTCCTAAGACCATCTTTGATTCATGAAACATGGAAGATGATAAGAATATCAGCACTAACAGGAATTTGGAAGACTTTGATTATAAGGGTAAGAGTTCAGTGGAGAAAATAACAGCAAATGTGGTACAAATAGCAAGAAAATTACAAATGTAATTCATATAAGAGTTTGGTACAGTGGAAGGAAATAAAGTTAACACAAAAAATCAATAACCTTTGAAAACAAAGAATTTCTAAGACCAATTACAATCACAATAGCTACAAAAATTAAATATCTTCAAATACAAAAATACATTTAACTAAAGAATCAAAGATCTCTATGAAGAAAAATATAAAAAAAATTAAAGAAGAAATAAAAGAGGTACAGAAAAATGGGAAAAGTTTCCATGGGAAACAGAAAAAAATGGGAAAACAGAAAAAATATGATGCTAAAATTCATATTGAAACACAAGAGACTCCAAATCACTAAATGAATCTTAAACAACACAAACAAAGCCAGAGGTATCAGAATATAAGACTTCAAGACACACTACAGTTCAGTTGTAATAAAATCAGCCTGGTACTGGCACAAAAATAGACATATACATCAATAGAACTGAATAGAAACTCCAGAAATCAATCCACGCATCTACAATCAACTAATCTTTGAAAATGACTAAAATCTATCCTTGCAGAAGACAGTCTTTTCAACAAATGGTGCTGAGAAAGATGGACATCTGCATGAGGAAGTATGAACTAAGGACCCTCCCTTATACCTTATACAAAACTCAACTAAAAATGGATCAAGGACCTACATCTCCGACTTGATATCATTCAATTACTAAAGAACATTAGGAAAAATTTGCAAGGTATTTGCACAGGCAAAGACTTTTTGGAAAAACCCCCAGAAGCACAGGTAATCAATGCCAAAATTTTCAAATGGGATTATATCAAGCTGAGAAGCTTCTGCACTGCACTGCAAACATTCAGCAAAGTAAAGAGACAATTTACAGAATGAGAGAAAATATTTGCAAACTATGAAACTGATAAAGGATTAATATCCAGAATATATAAAGTACTCTAAAACTCAACAACAAAATAAAAAAAAAAAAAACCCAGTTAAGAATTGGGCAAAGGACTTGAACAGGCATATTTTTTTAAAGAGGAAATTCAAACAGTCAATAGACACGTGAAAAAATGCTCAGGATCAATGATCATCAGGAAAAGGCAGTTCAAAATCATAACGAGGTTTTACCTCACCCCAGTTAGAATAGCTTTCAAACAGAATTCAACAAATGGTAAATTCTGGTGAGGATGTGGGGAAAAGGTAACCTAATCTACGGTTGATGGGAATGTAAACTAGTATAGCTAACTGTGGAAGACAGTATGGAGATAGCTTATAAAGCTGAAAATAGATATACCATATGACCATCAATCCCACTAATCCCACTAATGTATAGGAGTGAAATTGACATTTTGAGATTCAATGATTATTTACAGCCCTTGCCTCTACTGTTGAGGAACGATGTTTTATTCTTCATATTATTTGTTGAATTCTTTACTTAATGTAGGGTTAATCATAAGTAAAAGTAAATGGAAAGTAAATCATTGTAAAAATTAAAAGAGGGAATAAGAGAGGAAGGAGAAGGAAGCATCCGAGTGAACATGGGAGGAAGGGTAGGGTAGTGTGGAAAGTATCACTATGTTCCTAAACCTATATATATATATATATGAAATACATGACATTTATTTACATTAAATAAAAATGCCAAAAATATATAAATAAAAAGAAGATTACAAATGGAGTCTGAAAATGTGACTGAACTGCTGCAATCTCATAACAGATTTTTTTTCTTAGAGAAGAGCCAAGATAATGGGTACTGGAGACAGAACTCCTTCCTTGTGAAGATACTTTAAACACTGAAATTACAACAAAGGATTTAGAATGTTATATAAAGTTAGCTGATAAAGCAGCAGTGGTTGAGAGGATGCATTCCAATTTCAAAAGAAATTCTGTGAGTAAAATGATCTCCATTAGGATCATATACAAAAAGAAATCTATCACTAAAGGAATAATAAATAGATGTGGCACAATTAAGCAACTTTCAGCCACTATCACTCTGATCAATTAGCTGCCATAAACCACATGGAAGATTCTCCAACAGCAAAATGATTATGACAGCTTAAAGATTCGGGTGATTCTTAGCATATTTTAGCAATTAAATACATTTTAATTAAGGCACGTACAATGCTTTGGCCAATATAATGCTATTGCACATTTCAAAGCTACAGTTTAAAATAAATTTCATATGCATTGGAAAACCAAAAAATAATGTAACTAACATTATTGTAATAATACTTTATTGCAGTGGACTAAGATTGAATCTGTAGTATCTTTGGGGTATGCCTGTATTTCCTTGGCCTGAAAAATTATATTAAACTAATGAACATACTGAAACAGACTTGGCATGAAGTATTGTAAGTAAACTAATGATCATCCAGAAGCATCAAAAAAGGTTACATTCAGACAGTACAAAGTTTAATATGTGGGAGCTTTTATTGTGGTCCTTTGGATTAAATTGCAGCTTTTAATGCCAACATCATGTAATTTAGTGCCATTTAGAGTCCCAGCTGCTCTGGTTCCAATCCAGCTTCCTGTTAATGAACCTGGGAAAGCAGCAGAAGATTGCCCAATTTCTTGGGCCTCTGTCACCTATATGGGAGACCCAGGCACAGTTCCAGGCTACTGGCTTTGTCCTGGATCAACCCAGGCCATTGGGGTCATTTGGAAAGTGAACCATTAGATGAAATATCCCCCTCTCTCTGTCTTTCCATCTCTCTGTCTCTCTATCTCTCTGTCACTCTGCCTTTCAAATAAATAATTAAATCTTTTTAAAAGTTTAATATGGAAGATATTATCATGTGAATGAATGACATGTTTTAAATATCTCACCAAATGTGGAGAGATTTATGAAAGTTCATTGTTAAGCGATCTACTCTTTCCAAAATATTTCACTATTGCAATAGAATTTTTTCTTTAGCTGATCAATCTTGAAGCCTTCAGAAACAAAAATGTTCAAATAATCTGCTTTTCTCCATTTAAATCACAATTTGCTTAGCAGTCTTTACAGAAGCTTATACAATTTCTTAGAATATATTGAGAATTAAACTTCCTTGAACTTATAAGATATTCATAACTTCATAATTACTTTATTACCAACTCATTCTGTTCTTACCTTCTAAAGAACATGATCTTTATTTTGAATTTGTAGAATGAGAAATTAACTATGTCAATCTAACTTTTTACTGAATTTATTTTAATTTTAGTAATTATTGGATACAAATATCAGTATCTCTGATTTATCACTTGGCCAAGCCCTCATCTCTTGATCAATTTTCCTATTTTCACTTGTTTCAAGAAGTACTCAGGTATCTATTATTTTATTCTGGTGGTAATATAGCTGGATCACACTTTCTCAATATGATTTTCACCACATGATTTTTGAAACTGTGTTGTTAGACAGTTTACAAGAAAATAAACTCAGGATACACCTGTAGTTTGTGCATCACTTAATATAGCATTGATTTTTTTTTACCCTTTAAATTTCTTTTCATTTTCTTTCCACTTTCTAAAATTTGTTTACAATTTTTCTAAAGTAACCCATTACATTTTGCCTTTCTTCTTTTATATTAGCTCTTTTTTTTGTATTTAACATGCTATTTTACAGCAATATGAATTTTCTTAAAATGCTTTAAAATTGACTCATGAGGCAAAACACATTCTGAATTGTTTTTGAAAATTCTGCAATAATTCTGAAAATTCCTTTTTTTATTCAAAATTGGAGGCATCTGGTCTCTGTCATGTTTTTTTTCAAACATCGAACAATGGTGTCCCAAACAATGGTATTTTTAAAATGATTCATATTCTTTACTCTGTATATGTACATTTCAAGAATTTTTAGTTAGAAAATTCAAAATTATATTACTATAATCCAAAGTTTAGAACATTTCTGTCACCTCAAAAAGAAAACTCCAGCTGATTGTTAGTCCTTCAATTTTCCTACCCCAAAACTCAAGCACTCATGCATTTACTTTCTTTCTTTTTGACACTTTTTTTATAAATGGAAGCAAATAATATGTGTTCTTTTTGTCTCTATATCTTCTCATTCGATGTGAATTTTTTAATTTTGTTTTTAAGATTTATTTATTTGAAAGGCAAAGCAACAGAGAGTTG
Source organism: Oryctolagus cuniculus (assembly GCF_964237555.1). NCBI lineage: Eukaryota > Metazoa > Chordata > Mammalia > Lagomorpha > Leporidae > Oryctolagus > Oryctolagus cuniculus. The sequence goes on from NC_091446.1 coordinate 48,331,192, forward strand.
AAGAGACAGAGGGAGAGAGAGAGATCTTTCATTCATTGGTTTGCTCCCTAGAAGCCCACCAGTAGCAAGATCTAGCTGATGCCAAAGCTAGGAGCTATGAATTCCTTGCAGATCTCCCACATGGGAGACAGGGGCACAAGCCCCTTTAAGGGCTTCTGCTCCCTTCCTAGGCACTTTAACTATAATCTGGATCAGAAGCAGAATGGCCATCACTCAAACCAACACTTCAATATAGGACACTGAAATCACAAATGGCTACATATAACCTGCTTTGCTACATCAGCCACAAGCATTTTTTTAAAATTTACTGATAGAAAATAATTTTACATCTTTAGTGAGTACAGTGTGATGTTTTGATACATTTACATGTTTAGTATTGCTCCTTCAAGATATTTAAATTATCTATCATCTCCAACATCTATCATTCCTTTTTGATAAAGACACTGAAAATTGTTTCTACTGGCTCTTTCATAATTTGTTCATGTTGTAACCTACATCAGTCCTCTATCCCTTTCATCCCAATACAATAGCATTTCAGTATGTATATACACCATCTTATGTTTATCTGTTTACCAGTTAGTAGGTGTTTATGTTGCTTTTGCTCTTCGCTTTTATGAACAATGCTGCTACATTCACATACTGTACAGGTCTTTGTATGGAGACATATTTTTTATTTTTGTGGATATAGTATTACAAAATTGCTGAGTAATATACTAAACTTACAAATTTAATTATGCTTACAAATTTAAATAACTGTTCAACTGTTTCCCTACATGGTTTTACCACACTGCATTATACAATCACACAAGCAAAATATGAAGTTGGAATATAGTTGAAATTATTGGAAATGGCAAAATCCAGAGTGATACAGATTAAATGTTATGAAATTAAATGTGCATATCTATATATGTCACTCTATATTAAAACCCTGTGAAAATGTGTTAGCATGTTCATGAAAGAATATTGATTATATAATATTGTATAATATGTATTTTAAAAGTTTCCTGAAACTAATATCAATCAGTGTCATTGATTCTTCACATATACCAAGTGTACCATCATATCTGCTGGGTAGGTGGCAATGAACAAATGCACACTGTCTCTTAAACTATACAAATTTGTGTATACATATACATATATGGGAGATGACATTTTTAAACCTATAGTCACATTATTGGGTTATCATTATTTGGTTATTGTTGCTGCATAATACAATACTCCAAAACTTAACATAACTACTTTATTTTGTGAGTCATTATTTTAGGAAAGATTTGAACCAGTAGTTCTTGCTTGGATCTCCTATGCATTTAGTCACAGGTTGGCTGAGTTACAGTTACCTGATGGCTCAGTGGGGCTACATTTTCCAGATGATTCCCTTACATAATAGCCTGCAGTTGGGAACTCAGTTGAACTATTTAATGTAATCCCTACTTCCATCCACTCTAGCATAATTTGATTAGGATAATATGACTTTTTTACATGGAACTTGGCTTTTCTCCGAAGTAGCATGGAAAGAAAGCCAAAAGGAACATGCATTAATTTGTAAAGAATTTCTGACATCAAACATATCTTGCATCACTTCTGACCCATACATTTGGTTACAGGTGAATATAGAACCAACTGACCCATATTAAAGGGGAAAATTAAATATTCAGACCATATTCAGATCATCAGATCCATGTGTAGAATTCAAATTCAAAGAAAGTGAACACTCTTTCAGTGAGAGAAGTGTAAACGATTCTGGAAACATGCTTTCAATATGCCTCATAAATACCATTATAAAATGTGATGAGCACTCTGGAGAAAATGTAAAAGGTGTTATCATCTATACAACAGCAAGACCTCATTTAGATTTGAGGTCAGGGAATTCTTTGCATAGAAGCCAACCTAAAATAGTATTTTTCAAATATTTTATTTATTTTTTGAGAGGTAGAGTTACAGACAGTGAGAGGGAAAGGCAGAGAGAAAGGTCTTCCACCCACTGGTTCACTCCCCAGATGGCCACAATGGCTGATCCAAAGCCAGGAGCCAGAAGCTTCTTCCAAGTCTCCCATGTGGGCGTAGGGGATCCAAGCACTTGGACCATCTGCTACTGCTTTCCCAGGCCATAACAGAGAGCTGGATCAGAAGAGAAGCAGCAGAGACTAGAACAGGGGACCATACGGGATGCTGGTGCTGCAGATGGAGAATTAACTTACTGAATCACAGCAGTGGCCACCTAAAACAGTATTGAATTATGAACTGGGAAGGCAGAGAGATGGAAAAGAGTTTTCCAAAGATGTGATGTGATCTGAAGCAAGATTGAGCTCCACATACTGAAGGAAGGCCATAGTGACAGAAAAAAAAAAAAAGGCTGTCAAGGAATGGCATTCATATATCTAATCATATAAATGAGTAATACATACACATATGTGTATATGTGTACATATATCTGTATTTTATAGATACACATTCATACATTAAACATCTGTATCTATTTTAAACTAAATATGAGTTAATATTGATTTTTTCCAACTCCATTTCATACTAAAAGAATCATTTTAGCTGCCTACCACTGCTTGCCTGTAAATTCAGGTTCTGACAGTGGAAAAGCATGGCCTTAACTTTTGGCTATCCTCTTAATAAGTTGTTTAATTATAATACACATGTATAGAGATATTAGAATAGTGAAGGTACGCTCTCATGGGAAACAAGCTAATGGACCACTGCTGTTTCTTATGCCTTTAGTATTACACACTCCACTTACTTCTGAATGTACTCGGTTCAGTATCTTTCCCCACACACTCTTCAGTGAGGTTCTTTCATATACTTGTAACACAGTTAGATACTATTTTCCCAGTCTGTCTTCCTCCATGGAATGTTCTACCCTCATGCATACATAAATATATATGTATATTTCCAAATATATGTATCTAAATATATATATGCATACATAAAATGTATATTTAATTTTGTATACCTTACCATAATTTTCACGCTATAAATTTTACACACTTGACAAATGATGCCATGTGCCATTATTTATAGTATCATATAGGATATTTTATTGCCTTGGAATAGTCCTGTGCTTCATCTATTTAACCTTGCCCCCTTCCCATCCTCTAAAACCCTGGTAAGCATTGATCTTTTTCTATTATTTCTAGTTGTGCCTTTCTGAGATAGTTATGTAATTTGAATCACTCAGCATTTTCAAATTGTTTTCTCTCACTTCATATGCATTTATGATTCCTCAAGTATTTTGGGGACTTAATAGCAAATTTCTTTTTTCATTGGATAATACTCTGGTATATAAATATTCACAGCTTATTATCCATTATCTTTTTTAAAAGATTTATTTATTTATTTTAAGGCAGAGTTACAGAGGCAGAGGCAGAGAGAGAGGTCTTCCATTCATTGGTTCATTCCCAGAATGGCCACAGCAGCCTGTGCTGGGCTGATCTGGGGCTTCTTCCAGATCTCCCATGTAGGTACAGAGGCCCAAGGACTTGGACCATCATTTACTGCTTTCCCAGGCAACAGCAGAAGAGCGGCTTTACCCACTACACCACAACACCAGTCCAGGTTACCTACTGAAAGGCATCCTAGTTGCTTTCTGGCATTGTGTATTAGAACAGAGCTGCTCTAAGCATTCATGTGCAGTTAACTGGATGAGTTAGTGAAGTCAAAGGAAATTTCAAGGCCAGCGTTGTGGCACAGCAGATAAAGCCACCACCTGAGACTTCAGCATCCCTTATGGGCACTGGTTTGTGTCCCAGATGCTCCACTTCTGATCCAGCTCCCTGCTAATGGTCTGGAAAAAGAAACAGAGGATGGCCCAAGAGTTTGGGCTTCTGCCACCCACCTGGGATACCCAGATGAAGCTCCTGGCTCCTGGCTCTGGCCTGTTCCAGTACCATCTGTTGCAGCCACCTTTGGGGTGAACCAGAGGTGGAGGACGGGTCTTTCTCTTTTTCTCTCTGCAACTCTGACCTGTAAATAAATACTTTTTTTATAAAAAGGAAATTTCATAAGAGTATATACATTTAGAGTGAATTAAAATTGGAAAGAAATCATGAATTATGAAATCAAATGTGCTATCATAATTTGTTCTTCATTTATTATATCAAATTTATGTGATTTTGTTGCATGTTAAAATTATCCTGAGCAATTTATGTAGCTATGATATAATTTCTGATAGCTATCATTCCTCCTTTGAGAATGAATTTGTACATAACAGGGAGAGAATATTTTTTTTGACAGGCAGAGTGGACAGTGAGAGAGAGAGACAGAGAGAAAGGTCTTCCTTTGCCGTTGGTTCACCCTCCAATGGTGCACCACGCTGATCCAGAGGCAGAAGCCAGGTGCTTCTCCTGGTCTCCCATGCAGGTGCAGGGCCCAAGCACTTGGGCCATCCTCCACTGCACTCCCTGGCCACAGCAGAGAGCTGGCCTGGAAGAGGGGCAACCAGGACAGAATCCAGCGCCCCTACCAGGACTAGAACCTGGTGCGCCGGCACTGCAGGCAGAGGATTAGCCTATTGAGCCACGGCGCCAGCCTGAAATTTACTAGGTTCTAATACCATCATATTGCTGAGTCTCTTTGCAAACTGCATAGTTCCCACCTAAAAATCACCATTGTATGTGGCCATTTGGCTCAGTGGTTAAGATTCTGCATGCAGGGGCCAGCGCTGTGGCATAGCAGATAAAGCCACCACCTGCAGTGCTGGCATCCCATATGAGCACCGGTTCAAGTCCCAGCTATCTAGGTCTCCTACATGGGTAGAAAATGGCCCAAGTCCTTGGGCCCCTGTACCTGCTTGGGAGACCTGGAAGAAACTCCTGGCTCCTGGGTTAGGATTGGCACAGCTCCTACCGTTGTAGCCAAATAGGGAGTGAACCAGCAGATGAAAGATCTCTCTCTCTCTCTCCCTCTCTCTCTCTCTGTCTCTCTTTCTTTCTTTGTAATTCTAACTCTCAAGTAAATAACTAAATCTTAAAAAAAAAAAAAGATTCTGCATGCAGTGCCTGTATCCCATATCAGTTTGCCTGGATTTGAATCCCAGCCCTGCTTCCAATTTCTTGCCCCGCTTCTGACTCCAGCTGACTATTAATGTGCACCTGGCAGCACATGATGGCTCATGTACTTGGGTCCTTGCTGCCTACATGGAAGAACTGGATTAATTTCAGAGCTCATGCCTTTGGCCTTCCCCATCTCTGGATGTGGCAGGCATTTTGGAAGTAAATATATGTCTGTTCTGTCTGTCTTTCCCTCTCTTGCCTCCCTCTTCCCTCTCCCTTTCAGGTAAATTAAAATTAAAAATTAAAAAACATCCTCAGATATAGCCACTCACATGTGCTGCATTAGTCAAACCAACTTCAGGTCCAAGTTTTATCAAGGACTATAGTTTCTACTTTATTAATAAATAAGTACTTTCAGATTTAGATACAGAAAACATAATCCATTTTTATTAAAATATCTTTCCAACCTAGCATTTCCAACAAAATAGAGTGATTGAAGTATCAATTTGGTCTGTTGAGAGATTCCGATACCTCTAGTGATAGAAACTTGGAAATCACAATGGCTAACTTGAGAACTCAGGTGGGCATGATTGATTTAACCCATGCTGTTTCAGAAAATGAGTTTCCGATCCAAATATCATTTCTACAACAAATGCTTGCATTATTCACTATATCACGAATCAAAAGGATAGTCCTTTCTACAGACAAGATTGTTGTAAAATATTTGTTGAAAGAATGAATATATAGATATGCTCTTAAGGATTTATTTTATTATTTACTTGAAATGCAGAGAGAGAAAGAGACAAAGAGAAAAGAGACAGAGAGAGAGAGAGAGAGGAGAGAGAGAGAGACCTTCCTTTCTGGTCTGTTCACTTCCAAAACCGGTCACAACACCCAGGGCTGGGCTAGGCCAAAGGCAGGAGCCTGGAATTCCATTTAGTTCTCCTACATGGGTAGAAGGAAACCATGTACTCTGTCAATCTTCAAGTACTTTCCCAGGAAGCTGGATCAGAAGTGGAGCAATCAGGACTCAATGCACCACAGCACTGGCTCCCTGTGTACAGACATGTTTTAGTTAGCCATCACTTCAACCATCCATTTCTCCATTTGAAAAACAAAGTGGTAGGAACCTCAAAATGAGATTCATTTACATATCCAATAGAAGGACCTATTACAGATTCTTTCTTATAAACCTGAGTTTCTCAACTCATCTTCACTAACAGATGAAGAATAAAGTATCCATTTCCTAAAATAACCACAGCAACCCTCAGCTCTTCATAGCATTAGCTTTGCAGCTTTGGGAAGATAGACAGTTGCAGATGGTTGAAAATGGCTCTCCTCACTTGAGTCAGTAGATTCCTACTGTTTCAAGAGACTCTTTTTTTTTTTTTCTTTTCTTTTTCTCTTCTTTTCTTTTTCTTTTTCTTTTTTTTTGACAAGCAGAGTTAGACAGTGAGAGAGAGAGAGAGAGACAGAGAGACAGAGAGAAAGGTCTTCCTTTTTCCGCTGGTTTACCCCACAAATGGCTGCCACGGCCAGCACACTGCACCGATCCAAAGCCAGGAGCCAGGTGCCCCCTCGTTGTCTCCAATGCGGGTGAAGGGCCCAAGCACCTGGGCCATCCTCCACTGCACTCCTGGGACACAGCAGAGAGCTGGACTGGAAGAGGAGCAACTGGGACAGAATCTGGCACCCCAACCGGGTCTAGAACTCAGGGTGTCAGCACCGCAGGCAGAGGATTAGCCAAGTGAGCCGCGGCACCAGCCAAGAGACTCTTTTATATGTTTTCAGTACTTAGGAACTAGGAAAACTAGATGAATAATGAGCTTTGTGGATTGTTTTTTGTTGTTGTTTTAGTATAATTTCAGGATAAAATCAGAAATTGTTTTCTATGATATACTAGTAAAAATCTAACCCTACATTAGTTTTAGAGGACCATGAGAAAATGTATTATTTAGATAACTATAAATGGTGCAAAATGGATTCAGAGAAGCACATGCATGATTTAATTTCCAAATAATAAGGATTAACTTAATTTTTAAAATTTCTATTTTGAATGTTCTCTTTAAGTCCTAACTGATTCTGAACTCAGTTTTATATATGGAACATAATAAATAGACCATCTTCTTCATGAAAAGAATCATAGATGTTAGGCAACAATAACTTCCAAAACAAAATATCTCCCCAATGTCTGGTAATTGAGAAATATTCATTTCTCACATAAAGTCCAGAAAGAGCTGTTGTTCCTGCTTTATTGTAACTGATTCTCTTCTAAGAGAGGATTCCCACAGGTTTAGACCTGTGTTACATCTCCCACAACAATCATGCTTATAAATTTGAAGCCAGGGAAAGAATGGAGAATTAGGTAAAGGATATTTTTATGCACCTAGTCTCCCAATTTAGGAGATTTCTGCTAATAGTTCCTCTGGATAGAATTTAGATATATGGACACAGGTAACATCTAGAAATTCCAGGATATGTAGTGCTACTGTATTTCTAGGAAGAATAAATTATTTTGAAAAAGATTTAGCCAGTAGACTCAAAGACATAAAGAAATATTTATGTCTAATACTTAAGTCTGGTGTTTTGCAACTTCTGCATAATGTTGCCTTCTTTTCATTGTCTTGACTTTTCTCATTCCCTCTTTCCTTTTCATGTCCTTTTCTTTCTTTAATCCTGGAGAGAAATAAATATTTTGCCATTGAATCAGTGGCAGCTCTGTAATTTATATGTGTAAAGAAAAGGGACAGTGATTTAGTTGGAAGAGAGACCTGGGGATTTTATAGAAGTCTAAAGTACCATGTTTATGTAATATGTTTGTTAGTTGACAATTTTATGTTAAATCTTTTTGAGTTTAAAAAGAACAGGCTCTCTTTTCCTTCAAATTTTTAGTGAGACTTGGCATTTATAATAGCAGCTTTTAAGGCAATCTTTTGTTGTTGTTGTTGGATCACTGAATCATATTGCCTTCCTTTGTACTAGTTTCAGCATTGGGTATATTCAAAATCTAGACTATAAAACAAATTGATCTGTTTGCCCTTTCTTAGTTTCAATAAGGAATACACAAATAGAATTCCTATCTTATAGTATTCTCATAAAAAGACAAATACTTGGCTAGCAGTGACATTTAATGTCTTTTATAGAGATTTCTAGCAAAGTTTATCAATAATTATGATGATATTCTTTGATAGTTACATACTTACAATATAGCCCACAATTCTAACATATCATTTTCATCTGATGGGCACTGGTAACTGTAAGGTTCCAGCTGAGTTAATAGTGACAAAAAGTTAAATACAGAAGAATGAGTATTTACCTGAATATCACACCAAATATGACATTTCTTTTTTGGATATATAGATTTAGAAAATATTTTAAGAGAATGAATGACTGATATTACTCAAGACACTATTTCAGAGACTGGAGTGAATATAAAGAAGTATACAACTTCATTCATTTCCTGAAATATTTCAACACAGGTATAAACTATTGTTGGTCCTAGGTCTAGATTTCCTTCAGAGTGTCTGCACCATCTGTATGTAAGGAGTTAGAAGACTAATTTACTGTATAAAATCATATGCATTAATCATTTGTTGCTGTATAACAAATTATCTCAAAATTTAGTAACAAGAAACAGCAAACATTTATAAATAACCCCACAGTTTCTAGGGACTAGGAATCTGAGAGCACCTGTTAGACAGAACCTCTGTTTCAGGTCTCTCACAAATCTGCAATCAAAGTGTCAACAAAGACTGAAACTGAAGTCATCTCAAGCCTTGAGTTATTGATGCTATACTTTGAAGGTTACTCATAAAGTGTTTGGCAGGTCATGGGGCTTCATTTACAGTATGGGTTAATGACATTAAATTCTTGCCACATGAGGCTCACCACGGGAGGACTCAAAGCACAATACTTTGCTTAATCCAGAGCAAGGAAGGGGGGTGAGATAGGGTATGTGTGTGCAATGGTGAGAAAACAAGAGGGAGAGAGAGAGAGAATAGTCTTTTCTGTAATTAATTTCAGAATTAACATGCCATCTCTTCTATAATATCCTAGAGTCCTAGTCTTTTGAGGTGAGTTTATAACACAAGAGGGCAAGTACCAGAAAATTGGGATAATTGAGGATTATGTTAGAGATTGATTATCACAACCAATGGAATAGTCAAAATATTCACTGTGGTCTAAGATACAAGAGGAGTCTTCAAAAAAGTTTATGGAAATGTGTATTTATTTTAATTCAATAATCCTATGATCTTATTGAGGCCCACCAACATAAAATACTCGGTGGATTGTATCATGAGTTTATTCCTGATTTCCTGAAGTGATATGTCTAAATAAATCACATGAAATACATTCTTTACTAATAGAGGGTTGCTTTTATCATAGAAAGGGGAAGATATTCCTGGAGAAGCAAAACTAATATTTAGTTCATGGAACACAGAATAAGCACACTGTCTTGCAGGAGTCATAGATTTGTCGCTGGCAAATTTGGGTACTTACAGTGGAAAGAGCTTGAGATTTGTGCTTTATCTCATAAGTAATCAAGTTTGGTTTCTCTTTGTATTTGAAAGTGAATGTTGGCCAGCGCGGCGCCGCGGCTCAATAGGCTAATCCCCCGCCTAGCGGCGCCGGCACACCAGGTTCTAGTCCCGGTCGGGGCGCCGGATTCTGTCCCGGTTGCCCCTCTTCCAGGCCAGCTCTCTGCTGTGGCCCAGGAGTGCAGTGGAGGGTGGCCCAAGTGCTTGGGCCCTGCACCCGCAGGGGAGACCAGGAGAAGCACCTGGCTCCTGCCATGGGATCAGCGCGATGCGCCGGCCGCAGCGCGCCGGCCGTAGCGGCCACTGGAGGGTGAACCAACGGCAAAGGAAGACCTTTCTCTCCGTCTCTCTCTCTCACTGTCCACTCTGCCTGTCAAAAATAAAAAAAAAAAAATTAAAAAAAAATAAAGTGAATGTTGATGCTATGAGAACCATGTAATAGAGGATTGATCTAGCAGTGGAAGCAGAATAGATTGCAACAAAGATCAAACAAGGGAAATGAGTTAAATGGATAAGGCAAGGGTATCAAGTGTGAGGAAACCAATGTATGACAAGGCTTTCTAACTTTGAAAATAAAAATTTGAGGGGCTGGCATTGCAGCACAGTTGGTAAAGCTGCAATTTGCAACTCCTGTATCCCACATGGAGTACTACTTTGAATTTGGCTGCTCCACTTCCAATACAGGTCCCTGTTAATCTATCTGGGAAAGCAATGGATGACGGCCAAAGTGATGTGCCCCTGCCTCCCATGTGGGAAGCCCAGATAGATGGAGTTCCTGGATCCTGGCTTTGGCCTGGTCCATATCTGGTGTCTGTAGCCAGTGAATTAGTGGATGGAAGATCTCTACCTCTCTCTCCCTCTCTCAGGGCCCAAGGATTTAGCCCTGTCCTCCACTGCTAATCCAGATACATCAGAAAGGAGCTAGATCGGAAATGGAGCAGCTGGGACTTGAATCAGCACCCATATAGGATGCTGGCACTGAAGATGGAGGCTTAACCCACAGTGCCACAGCGCTGGACCCTGCCCTGACTTCTTAAAAACTAAATAGGGGCTAGCAGCGGGTAAAGCTGCCTCCTGCAGTGCTGGTATCTATATGGGCACCAGTTGGAATCCTGGCTGTTCCACTTCTGACCCAGCTCTCTGCTATGGTGTGGGAAAGCAGTAGAGGATGGCTCAAGACCTTGGGACCCTGCACCCACATGGGAGACCCAGAAGAAGCTCCTGGCTCCTGGCTTCTGGCTTCTGGCTTCAGATAGGAGCAGCTCCGGCCATTGCAGCCATCTGGCAAGTGAACCAGTGGATGAAAGATCTCTCTCTCTCCCTGCCTCTGCCTCTCTGCAACTCTGCCTTTCAAATATACAAATCTTTAAAAAATTAAATAAAAGTAAATTATTACAAAAGAGACTACAAGGGAAATATTCAAATGAACCGTTTTCCATTTTGAAGCATAGCAGAGTTTGAAATTATTCTCATCATTTTTTCCTATACATGGCTATTTCCCAATATGAGGGCTTTGCATTTGCATAAATTTATCTTATTTTTAAGTGTATTGCTTTAATATAGTTTTACTGTGTTGCCACCTCATCCATATATAGGACTTTCTTTGTGACTAGAAATCTTTGATTAATACATGTTAGATACAGAAGGATTAGAAAGTCAGGAAATTTGAATGATGGAACCTAAACTGTTAGAACACTTAGCAGCAAATATCTCAATTGCCCAATATTTTGTTATGTGCATTATGTTAACGTATGAGAGTGAACTCTGGAGACCACTGAAGAAATACTGCTAATCGATTTAAAACATTTATAAATATCTCCTATGTGCCATGTTCTATGTTAGGTACTAAGGATAAAACAGTGATCAAAAACATATGCATCCTCATTTTAAAACTTCTGGTACAGGGAGGATTTAATGCATACAAGTGACAATTTATAACCAAAATAAATGTAAAATTTTGACATGAGAATCATGAGAAATATAATTATGACACTGAAAAAAATCAAGAAATTGCCATGAGAAATAATGCATTATCTCAGATCTGAATTATTTTTAAACATCAGTAGGCTGATGTGAAGCACTCTAACAACAGAACCCAGGTATGCAAAGCTTCAATGGCAGGAGAGAGCATGGTATAGAGCAACTAGACGAGGATCAGAACATAAAAATACAAAAGAGCAAGTTAGAGTTCAACTCGAGCTTAGTCTGATGAAGCAGATAAAGGGCAAAATGAAATGTGGACAGCCCTTCATAGCCCATGTTAAGAAATGTGGTCTTGGGGCCGGTGCAGGGTTAAAGCCCTGGCCTGAAGCACTGGCATCCCATATGGGGGCCAGTTCTAGTCCTGTCTGCTCCTCTTCTGATCCAGCTTTCTGCTATGGCCTGGGAAAGCGGTGGAAGATGGCCCAAGTCCTTGGGCCCCTGCACACGTGTGGAATAACCTGAGGAAGCTCCTGGCTCCTGGCTTCTGATTGGCATAGCTTCGGCTGTTGCAGCCATCTGGGGAGTGAACCAGCAGATGGATGGCCTCTCTTTCTGTCTCTACCTCTCTCTGTTAATCTGTATTTCAAATAAATAAAATAAAATCTTTAAAAAAAACTTGTGTCTTACTAAAATGTACTAAAAAGCACTGACATAGTTCAGGGTGCGATAACTTGAAACAGCTACTGGCTAGAAGTCGAAGAATGGACAGGGTAGAGGTAATAAGTATATATAGAAAATTCTATATCCAAAAGTGGAAAACTTATAATGTCTCTGGCTATAAACACTATATAATATACTCTGGATGGAATTTACCTACAGCAATGACAAAAGCACAATACCATTGTCAAATGAAAGAGAGATGCCTAAGTTCATTAAAGAAGAGGACTCTGCAAACCATTTCCACTCTGGAGGTTAAATAGGAAGATCTGTTTGTTTTTGTCATTTCAGCCAAAGTAAATGGCTTCTATATTATATGAAACTGGTTGAAACGGAAAATGTCTTTAAAATGTATTTTGTAATAATTTATCCCATTAGATTGACACAATCAACATAAAAAACAATACCTACTATCCCAAGAAGAGAAAAAATTGTTTATTCTGGATATTCTGGGTTAAACTAAAGGAGATTAAAAGTCCAGAGGATTCAAAATTAAGGCTTGCATAGCCACTAGATGTGTACTTCAATTTTTAAATTATTTATGTGGGTCAGGAATATATAAACTTAAAAATTAATATAAAATTAAAAGCATTTGGTATAAGCAAAAAGAAATTCGGGATAAAAGCAATCTCACTAATGAGGCTGCATGAGTGTCATGCAAGAAGAAATATTAAGCTATAGATATGTTCAGAATGAAAAACAAAATAGGAAATAAACAAGAATGTGATATCATATAGACAAGAGATAGCTTTACAAAAATTAGTTCATGGCACCAGCAATGACAGCCTTCACTGATGTTGCTAGCTTACCTCATTGCCAATGCAACTGATCCAATACTTCTGATAGTCTGTGTTGCCAACAACCCTGGAGACTTCTAATAAAGAATAACTTTAGCTGTAAGCTCTTTACTTAGGAGTTCGAAATATTTTATAGATTCCAAATTGTAGTCAAAATAAACATGATTTTTTGCTCCTAAATATATTGTCCCACTAATCCAATCTATTATCCTGGAAATAAACTCAGAAATTTTTTCTTCTTCCCTCCAAAAACATCTTTCTCAGGAGCTTCTTTAACTGTTTTGATAACAGATTCCTAATGGTCTAGCCTTACCAGTATCCACAAACATTCAGACATGCTGAGATTTGGATCTAAAGACAAATTAGATTTCATTGCTTTGTCACAATTAATTATGCTTGTGTTTTCTACTGTATGAACATATTGTAGGGATGAAATGAAAAAGCACATATAAAAGTATTTTAAAAACAATGAATCACATATAGTAAGATGGTTTATTTAATTTATCCATTTTATTTTGGTGCTCTACACAACTAGTGTATCTTTCCAGTTTTGATGACTGAGTGGTACTGATGAACTATTTGGCTTATGAGCTATTGGTCAAAGTTCAGAGAGAGGAGTGAATTTTCAAACTTGAACTAATTATGATACTAATTATGAAACAGACTGAGACTTTAATTTGGACTCATAATAAATATTTTCAAGAGAATGCTTTGCCTTTAGATATCCTCTCATAGATGAAGAATAAAATGGATGCAGGCATTTTGACAGGCATCTATTTAGGCTACAGAGTTGAAAAGAACTACCAAATGGTATTGCACAAAATTCTTTCAAATGATTAATTTAGAGCTGTCTGCATTTCAGAAGTTTCATCTGTAAGGCATTTGTTAGAGCTCTGCATGGATGATGGTTACAGTCACTGTTTCATTGTGCTGTGCAGTGATTTAGACAGCAATGCACAGACTAGTTTTAGGCTTCTACTTTTTTTTTTTTTTTTGGTAGTATAATATGCATGACTGCTTTCTTGAGTGGCAATCACAAATTGCTCAAAAAGGGCAATATAAAACCAGCTTTCAGATTTCAATAACTGGGGTCAGTTTGACATTTAGAGACAGTGGACTTCTTGATGGTACATCTGCATGCCTTTGCATGATTTTAAATGCTAAATAAGTCACTAAGCAAACTGAAAATAAGAGTCAAGCAAAAATAAACTTTTCTGCTTGACTGAAAAGGATGATGAGGGTTTATACTGTCATAATTCTAGAGATTACTTAAAGATCTGTTTTAATTAAGATAATGTGAAAGAAAAACAGACAATAACATTTAAAAATATCTCAGCATGAGGAATGTATATAGATTTGAGGTTATTTTGTATTGCATTTCCAATGAGTCTCCTAATTCAGGAAACCATCTTTGCATTATTTTATCTTAAAACCTAGGGGCATTTTAGAAAAAAAAAAAAAACATTTAAATACTATCCCTCTCCTGCAGGCATGTCCTTGTTCGACCTTAATTGCAGCCTCTACTCAGATATCCTCATTTCTGACTCTGGGCCTTAAATATTTTGTTGGCATGATGACCAGCACTCCATGGATCTTGTACCTCAGCACCAAAACTTCTGACTATTTTAGTCTTCTTCCCTTTCATGTGTGTGGTGCCCCCACTAATTAACCATGTAATATTCTCTCTGTTTAGTGTCTTGATCAACCTAGAAATTTTTATAAGAAACTCAGGTTAAAATTTTAATTATGTAAATAAAGGGTCACAATATTACAATATGAATATAAAACTTATTTTAATCACATCATAGTGCCATAAAAAATGAAATTAGCATAATGGACCTATGAGTATGCGCTAAACATAAAGTTCTATTTGATTGCAATCAGTAACTTCCTCATCTTTTCTCCCAGTTCCATTCTTGCTATCCAGAAAAGATAAGATCTTTGCACAGGAAAGTAGACAAAACTCATGTTATATCTAAAATTATGCTACAGGATTTATCATAATTTTCATTGTTTTTATTGTTTGTCTACTAAAGAGGAAACACACAAAATATATGTACCGAAAAATCTACCTAAACCAGTGAGTAAGAACGAACATATTCAGTGTTAGGGAGGTAACAATGTATATACTTACAAACTGGGTTAACATATTGAGTAGTGGTATTAAGCTGTACTTCTCCATGTTTGCACTGATTTACAAAAACAGTTGGGTTCTAATTCTACATGTTATTAGGAATTGATACAACACACACATTCAATCTGTAACTAGGAGGTTGGAGTGAATGAGTTCTCTTGTTCTATATGGCTCCACAAAATCATTGCTTTATTTTTAGGAAATATGCTTTAAAAGGAGATTGATATTTAACCTGAGATCTCTCCAGTTTTTGAGCCCTCTTATTTTCAAAAAAAATTAGATATCATAATAATACAACTTCTTTACTATCCACAGTAAAAAAATGTGATCAAGGTTTCACTTTCAGACTCTTAACAGATGCTATTGTCAAACAGAGGGTTGTTCTGTTACCCAGGGCAGGAGGTCCTGAGGGAGACAGAGGAAAACAGAAATTAAATTGAACCCTCTCACTCCACTGTTCCTAAGGTCAAAGCTCTTCGAAATAGGTGCATATATACAACAAGAACAACTAATTTGGAGATTTTTAGAATCTCTGTCACTGTCTCAGTTGCAGCACCGAGCCATAGATTGAGTAGAATCATCCCTATTGATATGCAAGTGAAGTGCACACACCAGGGCAAACAATAGTGTTCATACACAGATTTGAATTTGCAACTGGGTCTCCAAACTCGATGACAATTAGCCACTACACTGCTTCTCTCTTTATCTTTGTGATCATATTATTATCCTTATAAGTAAACATCTCCACATTCAAGGTGAATGAATTTTGGTTCCTACTACCACAGGGTGAGAAGTTATTATTTACCTGAACAGTTTTTCAAGGAACACAGGCTTGATTTAAACCTTGGCAGAATTGGCAAGTATGCTATAATAAACACTGATTTATTTCAGTGAAGTATGGGGGGGAAAACTGGCTTACTGGAATCTCTCAATATTTTGAAGAATTAGAATGCCTTATTTCCTTTAGGAGTTCAGTACTGTGTAAGAATCTTTCTGCAAGTCTCACTTCCATTTTACTGCCTCTATTCCTGGCTCAAACACACTGCATGTGTCCCAAAACTACACTTTGGGGTTGTTATGAGGATGACCTATCACTAGCAACACTGAACAATTACTTTTGGAGGAAAAAGTGTCAACAAGCTTTCAGAGAAGCATGAGTCAAGGCATGGTCTGATATACTGTGCACCTTAAAATTACCAGAAACCGCATCTTTTAATTTTGATTTGCGGGAACCTATTCTAGAACTGCTCAACCAGAAACTGCACAGGAGCAAGGAAATGTTTATTGTAACAATTCACCATTTCCATTATTCATGAAGTTGATAACCACTGCTCATTAGGAAAAAGTCCTGGTGATAGAAATTATTTTTATGTCAGATTTTTGGTGCCATATTCTTTACCTACTGAATTTCAATTTTGAAAACTAGAATCATCCTCTACTTTGAGCACTGTAATCTGCAGAATTCTTATTTGTTTTCTGATATAGAGACACTTTAAAGTTTCAGATTAAAAAAATCACAAAGTAATTTTAAACAAATATATGTATTTTTAAGAAATAATTACATTAAATATAATGCAAATACTTTCAATAAATGTTCTTGTGAAAAAGACCAAATACAAAATAAATTCTTAAAAATATTGTATACAATGATGAAATGTTAAATGGGAATTAGGAAGAGTAGTCTGAACTAATTTTAGTAACTATTATTTTATTTTATAAATAAACATTTCAAATTTTTGGCCAGTAAAATGATTGCTGGACAATGGGCAGATCAACCAGACAGAAAATCAGCAAGGAAACAATAGAGCTAATTGACACTACAGACCAAATAGGCCTGATGGATATCTACAGAACCTTTCATCCCACAGCAGCAGAATACACATTCTTTTCATTAGTGCATGGAACTTTCTCTAGGATAGATCATATGCGAGGCCATAAAGCAAGTCTCAGCAAATTCAAAAAAAAAGTAAAATCACACCATGCATCTTCTCAGAACACAACTGGATAAAGCCTGAATTCAACAACTCAGAAATCCCTACATCATATGAAAACATATGGAGACTAATAAACATGCTTCTAAATGAACACTGGGTTATAGAATAAATCAAGAGAAATCCAACTATCTCTGGAAACAAATGAAGATGATAACACATCATATCAAAGCTTATAGGATACAGAAAAAGCAGTGTTAAGAGTTTATAGCGATCAATGCACACATGAAGAAATTGGAAAAGTACCAAATAAATGATCTATCAATGCATCTCAAGGTCTTAGAAAAACAACAACAAACCAAACACAAAATTAATAGAAGGAAAAAATAATTAAAATTAGAGCATAAACAAATTTGAAAGCAAAAAAAACTACAAAAAAATCTGTGAAATGAAGAGTTGGTGTTTTGAAAAAATAAACAATATAGATACACCATTGGCATAACTAGTCACAAAAAGAGGGAGAAGACTCAAACCAACAAAATCAGAGATGGAAAAGGAAATGTAACAACAGACACTACAGAAATAACAAGAATCTTCAGGAATTACTACAAAGAGCTATATGCCAACAAAATTGTAAACCTAGAAGAAATAGACAGATTCCTAGACACAATCTACCAAAATTGAAGCATGAAGACATAGATAACCAAAAGAGGCCAATAACCAAGATGGAAATTGAATCAGTAATAAAGACTCTCCCAACAAAGAAGAGCCCAGAACCAGATGGCTTCATAGCTGAATTCCACCAGACATTTAAAGAACTAATTCCAATCCTTCTCAAGGTACTTTAAATAACTGAAATGGATGGCAGTCACCCAAATGTCTTCCATGATGCCTCCATTATCTTAATTACTAAGCCAGAAAAAGATGCAACACAGAAAGAGAACTATGGACCAATATCCCTGATGAACATAGATGCACAAATCCTCAACAAAATATTAGCCAATCAAATCCAGCAACACATCAGAAAGATCATAAACCCAGACCAAGTGGGATTTATCCCTGGTATGCAGGGATAAACAACATTCACAAATCAATCAATGTTATACATCACATTAAAAAAACTGAAGAACAAAAACCAGATGGTTATCTCAACAGTTGCAGAAAGCATTTGATAAAATACAACACCATTTCATGCTGAAAAATTTAAGCAAACTAGGAATAAAAGGAACAATCCTCAACACAATCAAGGCAATCTATGACAAACCCATGGTCAGCATTCTATTGAACGGGGAAAAGCTGGAAGCATTTCCCCCAAGATTTGGAACCAGACAAGGATGCCCACCCTCACCATTGCTAGTTAACATTGTACTAGAAGCTTTAGCCAAAGCCATTAGGCAAGAAAAAGAAATAAAAGGAATATAAATTGGAAGGGAGGAAATCAAACTATGCCTATTTGCAGATGACATGATGCTTTATATTTGGGACCCAAAAAACTGAGAGACTATTGTGACAGGATATACAATCAACATGGAAAAATCAATAACCTTTGTATACACAGACAATGTCATGGCTGAGAAAAAGCTCTTAAGATCAGTCCCATTCACAGCAGCTCCAAACAGAATCAAATACTTTGGAATAAATTTAATCAAGCATGTCTAAGATCTCTGTGATGAAAATTTCCAAAAACTAAAGAAATAGAAAGATATTAAAAGTGGACAAATCTTCCATGTTCATGGATCAGAAGAATCAACATAATCAAAATGTCCATACTACCAAAAACAACTTCCAGATTCAATGTGATCTCCATCCAAATAGCAACAATAGTCTTTGCAGATCTAGAAAACAAGATGCTAGAATTCATATGGAAACATGAGATTATGAATAGTTAAAGCAATCTTATATATCAAAAACAAAGCCAGAGGCAACACAATTCCTGATTTCAAGACATACTACAGGGTGGTTATAATCAAAACAGTCTCGTCCTGGCACAAACACAGAATTGTGGACAAATGGAACAGAATAGAAATCCCAGAAATCAACCTATGCATCTAGAACCAACTTATTTTTGACAAAGGAGCTAAATCAATCACTGGAACAAGAACAGTCTCCTTAATAAATAGTGCTGAGGAAAATGGATCTCCATGTGCAGAAGTATGAACCTAGACTTCTACCTTATACCTTACACCATGCTGGCACGGATGGAGGGAAAGAGGTACCTGATATACTGTTGGTGGAAATGTAAACTGGTTCAACCACTATGGATTACAGTATGGAGCTACCTCAGAAATTTGAATATAGACCTTTCATACAAACTAGCGATCCCACTCCTAGGAATTTACCTAAATCAAAGAAATCAGTATATGAAAGAGTTATCTGTATCCCCATGTTCACTGTAGCACAATTCACAATAGCCAAGATATTGAATCAAACAGAAGTCCATCAACTGATTACTGGATAAATAAATTATGGTATATTTACACTATGGAGTACTACTCAGCTGTAAGAAAATATGAAACCCTGTCTTTTGCAACAAGATGGTTGCAAAAGCATTATGTTTAGTGAAATAAGCCAGTCAGATATCATATGTTTTCAATGATCAGAGGTAATGAATAGAGTACCTGAAACATAATGTATTGACATGAAGTAGACATTTTGACAATCAATGATGGTTCATAATTCTTGTCTCTTCTGATGAGGAACAGTGTTTGGTTTTGCTTTGTTTTTTCTTCTCTACATACTATTTGTTGAATTCTTTTATTTAGATAGCATTAACTATATGGGCATTACTGTACTAAAAAAGAAATATTTTTGTAGAAATTGAAAGTGGAATATGAGGGGAAAGAGGGAGGAGGGTTTGGAGCTTGGGTTGGGGGGAGGGGAGTGCCACTATGTTCCTGCAATGGTATAAAGGAAATATATGAAGCTTGTATAACTTAAATAATATATATATATATATATATATATATATATAAATGATTGCTGGGAAACAACTTCTAGTTATGTCATATATATTTTAGCCTCTAAATCCCAATTTTAAATATAAGAAACCAGTGCTCTTTGGAAAAAGGCTGAATTTAATTCAGAGACCAGGAATACAAAGGATGGGTCTATACCATGAATTTTAGTACAACAAAATATCAAAGGCCAGTGTGTCATAACGAAAAAGACATGTTGGCACTGAGAAGAATTCTATTGGGAAAAGCAATGATAATTTCAATAACCAAAATAATAACGTCTGTCAATGATCAAGGCACATTGAATACCTAAAAACTCAATAGTTCCAAAAACACAAACAAAATAATTTGGCATTATTAGAAATAGCTACTGTAGCAACAGCCTTATTTTTATGATTCTGATAAGTTGGAAAATAAATATATAATTAAGTTTCTTCTTTATTAAACATACAGTTGGTACTGTCAGCAATTATCAGGAAATGCTAACACTACTATTTGAAAATTTGGCAACTATAGTTCCTCTACTTTAGAAGAAAGAAACCACTACATTCCATACATGTGGATAAGGAAATAGAAGTGCTAATTTCTTGATTTGATCAGTTTACCCTGTACAGAAGTGTTGAGATATTGCCCTGTTTCCTACACAGTTGAACAATAATTACATGCTAATCATTTTTTTTCAATTAAAAGAAAATTCATTTAGGGACTGAATTTTCACTAAACACTAAATTATTGTCATACCAATTACTTATTCTGTAGGTGAGAAGATAAATGTACACTATAGGGATCAGAACCTGTTGTTCAGTCACTAAAAGTGAATATTTAACACTTCACGATATAACAGAAACAAAAATAAACAGAACCACACACATTATGTTGCTGCAAAAAGGCTAAACAAATTTAATGAAGCCTTTGCATTTAATTTTATTTAGTAGAAATAGAAAATAAGTTAAATGTTACCATAGGAAGCAATGGTGCTTCTAGAATTTGGAAATTGTAAACATAAGCTGATCTCAATTCTACAACAAACCAATGGCTTGTATTAGGAAAGACTCAAACGGTAAATCAACTCTCCAAAAATCTGTCTGATATTAGTTCAATCAGATAAAAATATTTTGTCTTAGTTATTAAATGAATTTGAATGTAGACTGTTACATAAAATTAAAAACTTAAACTGCTACCATTGAGAAGCAATCCTTTTTTTCTTTTTTTAATCTGAAAGTCAGAGTTATAGGGAGAGAAGAGAGACACTGAAAGAGAAATCTTCAATCCACTGGTTCACTCCCTAGATGGCTGCAATGACCAGGACTATGCCAAGCCAGAGCCAGGAGCTTCTTCCAGGTCTCCCACATGGGTGGCAGGGGCCCAGGAATTTGGGCCATGTTCCCCTGCTTCCCCAGGTACACTAGCAGGGAGCTGGGTCCAAAGTGGAACAACCAAGTCTCAAATCAGTACCCATATGGGATGCTGGCACTTTAGGCAACAGCTTAACCTTCTGTACCACAGCACTGGCTCCAGAAACAATCCTTTTTAGAAAGCAGCTTACAGACTTTTATGAACCATGTTAGGGAGTTTAGAATTTATTTTGCAGGCAATGGCCACTGGTGACGATGTTCTTCCTTGAAAAGACCCAAGGTGGAATAGGACATCAGTTGGCAAGAGAAAGGGAACACACATGTCAATAATTATATGTTGTTTTATTAAACTACCATGATCCAATTAAGAGAACACCAAAAATTTAATTATTTCTCAAAAGTCCCTGCTCTAACCACCATAACAGTATTAAGATCCAGCCCTCTTAGTATTCTTGATATGATTTTGTGGGCTAAGCATCTGTTGTGGAGGAGAAATACTAACAATATAGCAGCAATTGTAGGGGGCAGGGAGGGACTTTCCCCTTAAAATCCTGAACCAAGAAAATGGAAGAACTTCCTTTGTGAAAATTTCTTGTGCTCAACCAAGAGCAAGCTCCAAGGAAGTGATATACTTATTGACTGGATGTGTCTCAAGTGTACAAATTAAGCATTCTTTCTGAACCAATCTCATAGACACTAAAAAGAATCCCTTGAATTGTACTTGTAGTTCTCATTATGCTCCAGGTGTTCAAATTAGCATGAAACAACTTCCTCTGTGAATAGTATTTGGATACTATGCCAAAAGGAGTACACCGCAGGGTGATAAATACAGATGTTTTCTGAGTGAAGCTTCCTCTAAACTTAAGATCAGATTATGGTTTCGAGCAAACTTTTCATTACTTTGAATATAAGCATTGTGAGAATGTAGGGGAAATGGCTCAGTATTTGTAAATACTGAAATTTAAAGGCCCAAATATTAAGCATAAATGTTAAGTAATGATTTTTGTACTACATTTTACTTATAAATTATCTTTAAAAATATGTACTTATTTATTTTTATTTCAAAAGCAGAGAGGCAGAGACAGGGAGGGAGGGAAGGAAGAAGGGAGAATGAAAGAGAAAGATCTCTTCCATTCCCTACTTCACTCCCCAAATTGCTGCAATATCCATGGCTGGGTCAGGCCATAGTCAGTAGTCCAAAATTCTATCTGGGTCTTCCACATGGGTGCCAGGGGCCCAAGTGCCCTCATCTGCTGCTTTTCTGAGTTAATCATCAGACAGCTGGGTCAAAAGTGTAGCAGCCAGAGCTCTAACCAGCATTCTAATATGGGCGCCTGTATTGCAAGCATCATTTTAATCTGCTGAGCCACAACACAGCATTGTGGTGGAATGAGAAGGCCATGCCAAGATGGCTGCTGGCAAGCAAGTGTCAGCTACTCAGGAATAGCTTCACAACCCACCTGGCAATGGAGCCTGCCTGGCAACAGGCAGTGATTAGTTAGGGCATAAACCATCACTTGACCGGATTGGCTGCCTTGGCTATATAAGCTGCTGTACCAACTGAAATAAATGAGTCTGCAGGCTGCTTGCCTCTGGCCCACGTTCACCCGACTCCTGGTGTCTGTGTGGTGACTCCATGCCTCTTAACCTCACCGTGCTCCTCCTCTCAGAACGAATCCACAGCAACATTGCCTCCCCATTTTATATTTATAATATTTCTTTTAGAACATGTATTTCAGTGTAACACTTATTGGATATTTCTTATCTTTGAGAATGATGTTAGGTCTGTAGGTTTACATTCCAGAGTCTGTAGATTAGGGACAGTCTGGTTCTTTGAGATTCTTTTCTTGGGTTTATAAAATTCCTGACTCTCATCCTCAAGGGTCAGATTTAGTGGATCTGGGAACCATTTATGTAAATATTATAACTATGAATCATGGAAATTCATTAGCTTCCAATATTTACATATAAGAAACATTTGACATTCTTCACATTCTGTTCTCCCTACTACACCCAAATACGTAGTCAGCTTTATTGATTTCTATATTATCATTTGAAACTTATAGGCAGAAATAAATCTGCCAATAGTTTAACCCTATTTTAACTATTCTTTTTTTTTTTTTTTTTTTTTACAGACAGAGAGAGAGAGAGAGAGAGAGAGAAAGGTCTTCCTTTTCCATTGGTTCACACCTAAATGGCTGCCATGGCCAGCATGCTGCGCAGATATGAAGCCAGGAGCCAGGTGCCTCCTCCTGGTCTCCCATGTGGGTGCAGGGCCCAAGTACGTGGACCATCCTCCACTGCCTTCCCAGGCCACAGCAGAGAGCTGGACTGGAAGAGGAGCAACGGGGACAAAACTGGTGCCCCAACCGGGACTAGAACCTGGGTGCTGGTGCCACAGGCGGAGGATTAGCCAAGTGAGCCACAGCGCTGGCTATCTTAACTATTCTTAAACATAATATATTTCACAGCACTTTGAATGCATAAATTTCTATGATGTTACCTCCTAATGAATCCAATTATTTCTTATCACCTTAGCTTGTGCCACTCTTGCCTAATTTACACTCATCTTTCTAATAAACAAGTATAACTGGTCTCCCTATCCATGTCTCCCTCTCTTTAATATATTCCTTATAATACAGATATTGGCAATTTAAAAAATGAAATTTAATTATACCACTCCCCAAACCCCCTCCCCACTGCCATACACTGATTTTCTTGCAATTGTTTTTCATTGCAATTGAAAGAATTACACTCTGCATTTCCTAGACATAACTTCCTCTCCAATATAATCTCAATGTTGGGATTTAATGTTCATTTCTCTCTCAACTTTTTTAGATTTCTATACTGTGATGGATGCAATAGTGCCTCACCCCAAGATATCCAAACAGTAAACCCTGGAATTTGGGAATATGCATTATATAATAGAAAGATAATGGGATTTCAGTAGGAAATAAGGTTGCCAAGAAGTCAATTTAAAGATGAGATTATTCTGAGTCATCTACTAGAGAACCATTTAATCACATGAGTCATTAAAAAGTGGATGAAGCAAAGGCAGAAAGGTGAGTCAGAGATGTGAAGCTTTCCATTTTATCCCAGGGATGCAGTTCCGTAAGAAGCTGGGAACAGCATCCTGCATGCAGCCAGCAAGAAAATGAGGATCTTAATCCTATAGCCGCAGGAAACTGAACTATGTCAATTACATGAATGAATAAGGAAAAAGATTCTCTCTAAGTCTGCTCAAAGGAACACAGCCTGCCAGCAACTTGATTTCAACCCATTGAGAGCAGTGTTGGACTTCTTGACTAACTTACGAACTATAAGATAGTTAATTCAGTTATTCTCATGCCACTGGGCTTTGTCAGAATTGCCAAAGCAGCATTAGAAACCCAATGCAGGTGTGCAGTATTCTCTCACTTGATGGTGCTGCCAGGAACATATTTTCTTCTCATTTTTTCTTATTTAGTTCCTCTCAATTTGCCACAGTTTCAAAAATTCCACTCATCTACTTTTTCTATGAAAATTACCTTTCGTTTGAAGGAATCCTCTCCTGCTTCTGAGTAACGTTGGCAGCATTATCCATTTATGCTCTTGCACAAACATAAGTACCCCAGTCCTACGTTTCAAAGTAGATACACTCTTGGAGATCCAAATCATGTGGGCCAACATGCAAGGCCACTTGTTTCACAATCTGGATGCTCTGCAGTCTTCATTTACTCTGAACTTCATTCAAATCTGACATTCCTTCATTTCAGTGTGATGGATGAGCATTCTCAAATATATCCCAAATCTTAAAAGAGGCCTGCTAAACACTCTTAAAACGTTTGAGAGGCAAGATACTACATTTTCCTTTATTTAGAAGCGCTGTCCTAGCACAGTGCAGACCACTGGATTCTTAAAATCTTCAATAATTAGTCTTGCTCTGAGTCCTTGGAGGGTTATTTCTCAGCTTCTGGCATCCATGTGCTTTATCAGGGCAGTGTTTACCACCATCTGCTTATTGGGTGCGCTTATCAGGAGACAGTGAATGGAAGAGGTAACAAGCTCATCAGACAAAACTGGGAGTGAATTACTCTCCTGCCAAGTAAATGCTAATTTATTTGTCACAGTCTTACTTTATGGAAATTAAAAATAATATATTGGCTGGTGCCGTGGCTCAGTAGGCTAATCCTCCGCCTTGCGGCGCCAGCACACCGGATTCTAGTCCTGGTCGGGGTGCTGGATTCTGTCCCGGTTGCCCCTCTTCCAGGCCAGCTCTCTGCTGTGGCCAGGGAGTGTGGTGGAGGTTGGCCCAAGTGCTTGGGCCCTGCACCCCATGGGAGACCAGGATAAGCACCTGGCTCCTAGCTTCGGACCAGCGCGGTGCGCCGGCCGCAGCGCACCGGCCATGGCTGCCATTGGAGGGTGAACCAATGGCAAAGGAAGACCTTTCTCTCTGTCTCTCTCTCTTACTGTCCACTCTGCCTGTCAAAAATAAATAAATAAATAAAAATAAAAATAAAAATAATATATTGGATAGCTCAGCATCTACCAAATCTCTGAAGTTGGGTTGAGCTCTTCTACTGCAAACACTGGTTCTACTCTAGCTACTGTTGTTCCATGCCACAAAACATAATCCTTAATTCCTTTAAGTATTTTTGGGTGTTGTCAAACTCTTTTGGCCTGCACAGGCTGAAGTATGGTTTCTAATTTACCTACTTGCCTAGAAATGGGGATCATTCAATAGCTTCTAACTGATCATTCTATTTTCATGCCTCTTGTTCCATAGGTCTAGGAACCAATATGATAATTCCACTAGCTGAAAACCATATTCCATTCATTACCCATATTCAGGTACTAGAGAAACACTTGGATGGTATCAGAGGAGACTTTGATCTCACTGTGCGCAGGATTTTTGTTTTGCACAAGTCCACTCTAACAGGATATGTGATGGTACTGTTTTTCTACTGCTAACGGTGTCAGTTCAGAAACTGTATGTAACTAGACTTGGAATAGCTGTATGTTTCTTTGTATAAACTGGGGGCTAGTGTTGAGGTGTAGTTGGTAAAACCACAGCCTATTATGCTGGCTGGTTCAAGTCCCAGCTTTTCTACTGCTGATATACATCCCTGCTAATGGCCTGTGAAAACCAGAGGAAGATGGCCTAAGTGCCTGTGCTCCTGCTATCCACGTGGGAGACCCAGAAGAAGTTCCTGGCTCCAGGCTTTAGCCTGGAATATCTGGGGAGTGAACCAGTACATGGAATATTTCTCTCTCTCTCTCTCTCTCTCTCTCTTTCTCTCTCTCTTCCTTCCCTCCCTTCTTCCCTCCCTCCCTCCCTCCCTTTTTCTCCATAACTTTGATTTTAAAATAAATATATCTTAAAGTACATAATTATTCCTGTAAATGGCCCTATGTTTCATTGGTAAAAGTGCTTGTGGACTTCCTATTATATCTATTATCTGTAGCATTTCTGTAATTTTGGGGGGTACATTTTTCTCCTTTATTTTTTAGAAAAATTATATATACATTTATTTTGGGATATAAATGTATGCTTGTAGAATGCCCACCAAAATTGCTCAGGGGCTCTCCTCTTACCACATTCTTGCTGGAACTAAAATATTTTGATTTTTTTGACAATATCCAATATAACTAGACTAGGGCAATATATCATTGTGCTTTTGATTTGCATTTCTGTGATTAGTGATAGTGATTTTTCTCATGTACCTCTGGACTATTTTTATGTCTTCCTTTGAAATATGTTTGTACAGCTCTACTACCAACATTTCACTATATATATTTTTGTTATTGAATTTGATTTCCTATATATCATGGTTATTAACTTTTTGTCATATATATAACATAAATATTTTCTTCCAACCTGTAGTTTGTCTCTTAACTCTGTTGCCTTTGCAAAAGTTCTTTAGTATTATGAAATTCTATTTGTCTGATTTTGCTTTTGCTTCCTTTGCTTTTGGGGTCCAATTGAAAAAAAAATCTTTACCGGGGCTAGTGCTGTGGTGCAGCAGGTTAACACTCTGGCCTGAAGCGCCGGCATCCCATATGGACGCCAGTTCGAGACCCGGCTGCTCCACTTCCAAACCAGCTCTCTGCTACGGCCTGGGAAAGCAGTAGATGGTCCAAGTCCTTGGCCCCTTCACCCACGTGGGAGACCTGGAAGAAGCTCCTGGCTCCTGGCTTCGTACTGGCGCAGCTCTGGCTGTTGTGGCCAATTGGGGAGTGAACCAGCGGATAGAAGACCTCTCTCTCTCTCTCTCTCTCTCTCTCTCTCTCTCTCCCTGCCTCTCCTCTCTCTGTGTAACTCTGACTTTCAAATAAATAAATAAATCTTTAAAAAAAATCTTTACCCATTCCAATATCTTAAAGCATTGCTGAGATTATTGTTTTTAATGTGTTGGGCCTTTCTAAGAGTATATTCTAGTTTTGAGAAGTGGCTCAATATTAGAAAAACTGTAACCAATATGATCAATCATAATGAAGGGTCACATTCTGTTATCCTACTTTTGAGATTTTCCAAATATCTGAGCCAAGCAATGCCCTTTAGCTGCCATATCTCTCACCCATAGGTCATGCTAGGTTTATTCGATAATAATAAACTGAGACCTGAGAGTTATGCTGTCATTGCTACTAAGTAATCATATCACTTTGCTCCTGTCACTGATTTTTGTTTGTTTTCCTGCATTAAGCTGTTTAAGCTGTTGTTATTCCCAACGATGACAGAATCATTCCTTGAGCGCAATACTAACCTACGAAGAATTGCTACCATTATCTTTATCAACAATATCGATACATTCCTACATGGTAAATTCTAAAGTGTTTTCATAGAGTGTGTCCTTGGGGACTTTCTGAAGAACTTCGGAATCTTACAGTTTCTCTAATATTATAAAGTAGATCAATACTTTTATACCCACCTCGCTGAGATTTTTGACAACATTTCCAACACTCTGACAAAGTATTTACAGAATTTTCACTCCACTCATCTTAAGCCTTCATTTAAACTATAATCCAATTATCTGAATCAGCAATGCATTAGAATCTGCTCCTAGTGAACTTTCCAGGATATTCTTTCTTAAAGTATATTCCACCAATGATCACCCTGGGGGCATTTAATCCCAATTCCAGCATGTCTAAGAGTAAAGTCCATGCACATTATTCAATGTTCTCCCTAATCTGATATAGCTCTTTCTACTCACAATATACTGATACTGAACTCTTGCAAGGAGGAAAGATTGGGACAAACTGCAAGAGATAAATGCTTACTTTACACTGCATTTACCCTACTCTTTGATTATTTGTGAACCCAAGCCTACTATTTTCTGCCTTCACATCATAGATGATACAAATTACTCCATAGTCCTTAGAGCTGATACTGGATCTGTATCATTTGACTAATAGGGATAATACACCATCAAATACATCTTCTTCCACACAAATCCCATTACCATAGGTCAGAGTTAGCAATTCTGCTGCTGACATTTTAAATAAAGTAGCTTGCCCTAGAAGAACCAACAGTAGGATTATTGCTTTCTTTGAGCTTACTAGTGATCAATACCAGAATTGCATTCTATTTTTTATTTCTGTTACCAAATATCTTATTTTGGGTTTTTTAGAAAGCAGAGCCTTATATGAGAATTAGAGTACAGGAACATTATTTTGTAACTCAATATAGGATGTATCAATAGGAAAAAAAGCAATAAAGTAGGAAAGTAAAGACTATCAACTAAATATACATTATCACCCAAGTGGACCCTGAGAAAATCTAAAGCTTAACTCTACTGGAACCGCAGGATCTAGTGAAATACATATACTAGAGACTTGTTCCATCCAACATATGTGAAGCTGTGAGGTTTATCACTGCTTGTGGGATGAGGAGTAAGATTGGGCATGGGAATAAGCTCCTGTTAATTCTGTTCTTCTTATGACCTGTAGCATAGGAAACAAAGTCAAATCAGGTGGTAATAGAATCTTAGGCAAAAAAAAAAAAAAAAATTACGTATGGTGGGAAGTGAGATGAGGGAGATGTGGGCCTGTGGTAAAAGAAGGGCACACAAGAGGGCACCAGTTACTGCTGTTGCATAAATCTCTGGTCCTAGCCCCAATGACAGATAAGATAAGTATATTAACTTCTTATTTTGTGGAAATAAGAGTTTATCATTCATCTCTATTTCTGAATCGCTTTTGTGGACAAAGGGAATAAAAATAGCATTCAGAATTTTGAAAAAGCAAAAATATATATAAATGTAAAAATAATACTTGTCACTAGTTTTTAAAATGCAAACTCCTTGACACACTTGTAGTTTGACATAACACTACACCTATTTGGTCTTTGGGAAATTTGGTTGGCACTCTGCTAGACCTTCTGTGTTTTTCCATCTCTTAGATTTCCATTAGGCATAGTTCCAATATATTTTTGGACCTCAGTTATGATCATTATTGCTACTTAGTCACTTCTATTCTGCTTGCTACCCTCACTGACACTCAAGCTACGAACCTATAAGGCAGGTCCAGAATAGAGTACCCTGCATAGATTCCTTTAAAGAAAATCACAAGTAAAAAGAAATTACTCTTCTTATATTGTTAGAGGAATGTATTTCTAAGGAAAATATTGAGGGGTTGTGTGCCACACCCCCAGGACTCCTTCTGTACAAACAATAAGGCTTGTGATCGCTGCTTCAGGTGCACTACACAAATGGACTTAAATAGTTTCAAGAGTCATACCTTTCCTCTATTCCTAGGACTTTCTTACTCAGTTTAACCCATATTCCAAATAAATTAGTTTGTCTTCAGTGTGATTTTATAGACAAAGACAATTAAATACTCATACAAACACATTTGTGTTGCAGGAAAACAAGGAAACAAAAAACTGCTCATACCAAGAGCTAACAAGGATGCAAAGCAACTAGATATCATGTACATTTCTGCTGTAAATGCAAAATGTAATAAATACTGTAAATAAATTTGGTAATTTCTTATTTATTAATTTATTTGTAAGGTAGATTTATAGAAAGTGAGAGGGAGAGCCATAGGGAGAAGGGTCTTCCATTTGTTGATTCACCTCTCAAATGGCTGCAACAGCCAGAGCTGGGCTGATCTGAAGCCTGGAGCCAGGAGCTTCTTCCAGTCTCCCACATGGGTGCAGGGGCCTAAGCACTTGGGCCATCTTCCACTGCTTTCCCAGGCCATAGCAGAGAGCTGGATCAGAACAAGAGCAGCAGGGACTAGAACTGGCACCCATATGGGATGCTGGCACTGCAGGCAGAGTATTAACCTATTGTGCCAAAGTGCCAGCCCCTGGTAATTTCTTATAATGTTAAATGCAGATATAACACCTTGATTTAGCAATGACTTTTCCAAGTACTCATCTAAGTAAATGAAGTTTTTTCTTCCTATGAAATATATATGCAAATATTTCTAGTGGCTATCATAATTGTAAAAAATCAAGTGAAGTCAGGGCATCAACTTCCCATGTGGGTGCTAGTTCAAGTCCAGGTTGTTCCACTTCTGATACAACTCCCAGCTAGTTTACCTGCAAAAGCAGTGGAAGATGGCCCAAGTACTTAGGCCTCTACACCCATGTGGAAGACCCAGAAGAAGCTCCTGGTTCCTGGCTTTGGATTGACCCTGTACCAACTGTTGCAGCCATTTGGGGAGTGAACTAACTGATGAAAGATCTCTCTCTCTCTCTCTCCCTCTGTAACTCTGCCTTTCAAATAAATAAATCTTTTAAAAAAATCAGAAACAAATTATACGTTCCTCAACTGGAATATAAACATTATTTTAAATTCAGCAATAACAAAAATGAGTTACTGACACTTGCAATCATGTGACAGAATCCCAAATGTACCTTGTTAAGTAAAAGAAGACAGAGTGAAATGTTATATATGACTCCACTAATATATGATCATAGAACATAAAAAGAGTCTCTTATTATAAATTAAAGTTTAATCTAAAAAGTCAGAAATGCAACAAGAAAAATCAAATTATCAAATAATATCTCAGTGAAAAGTGTTAAAATTTTTACTGAATTTCTTAATGCTTATATTTTAAACTTACTATTTCATTCATTATTTTTTCTAGGCATTGATGCAGAATTATGTTGAGTATTATAAATTTAATTTTACAGAACTGGTGTTATTGAAGAACCTGAAGAATTATGATGAATAACATTCAAAAATTATTTTTATATAACCATATAATAAAGGAAAAAATACAAAGATGAACCATGTTGTATTATGGTGTATCATATGGATCAAGCTTGAATGTAGTAGGATATATTGTATTGCATCACTCGGCATTATATTTTATTATATTCTAATTATAAATCAACTTAATGCAATATATGAATGTAATTTTATAGTAATACACAAAAATGTGACAGTACTGTATAGTTACCTTCAAATGTTTAGTTGCAGAAATAATAATAATTAATGGATTAAACACGTTCTAATAAAATTACAGATTTTTTCAAGAAAATAGGCCAAGACTTTAAGGTCACATATGAAAAAATGTCAGAATCACAAAGCATCACTCAAAAGACACCTAATAAATCTAAACTTTATTACCAACTGAATCAACCAGCATTTGATTCCATAGGTTAAAAGTCTTTACCTTTGCAGTTCCTAATACATAATTCTGTGTATATTCAATAGATCTACTTTCATGAAAAGTATATGTAGGATTGATGCTGGTAAGTTATTGACAATTTTTTTTAGGATTCCACATATTAAATTATAGCTGAACATTGAAAGCGTCTTTGGAAAAGACCAAAAATTAATGCACAGAGATGTTATATGAGGACCAATCCTGAGAGAGAGAGAAGGGAAAAAAACTGCAATAAAAATTATTAAAGTTGTTTGATCAAATCACTTATAATTGATAAGCTGGCCTGTCTAGAAAAACTTGATTCTATGTTAAAAAAATGTTTTAGTCTAAAAATATAAAGTTTCAATATTTCTTGATGAATTCTGCAAGCCTAGAATTTTTGTCTACAAATAATGTTTGGAAATTCTATTAACAGCTACAGAATTATATTTTGTTATAGGTTGAATTGTACCCACCTCCGAATTTTTATGTTGAAATTCTTAACCACAACATTATCGTACAATGTGAGCATTTAGATATATGGCCTTTGGGCCAGTGCCGCGATTCACTAGGCTAATCCTCCGCCTTGCGGCGCTGGCACACTGGGTTCTAGTCCAGGTCAGGGCGCCAGATTCTGTTCCGGTTGCCCCTCTTCCAGGACAGCTCTCTGCTGTGGCCAGGGAGTGCAGTGGAGGATGGCCTAAGTGCTTGGGCCCTGCACCCCATGGGAGACCAGGAGAAGCACCTGGCTCCTAGCTTCGGACCAGCGCGGTGCGCCGGCCGCGGCAGCCATTGGAGGGTGAACCAACGGCAAAGGAAGACCTTTCTCTCTGTCTCTCTCTCACTGTCCACTCTGCCTGTCAAAAAATAAAAAAAAAATAAAAAAAAAAAAAAAAAAAAAGAAAGAGATATGGCCTTTGAATAGGTAATAGACATAAGTGGAGGCCATTTGTATGGGCTGGGTAAATATGACTGGATTCTTTGTGAGAAGAAAAAAAATAGGATATAGAAAGCACACACAAATAACTCTTTCAGTTGCTGATTTCTTTTCCTTTGGGTAAATTCCCAGGAGTGCAATGGCTGGGTATGCTAGATGTACTTTCAAATTTCCGCGAAATCTCCATCCTATCTTCCATAATGGTTGTACTAGTTTACGTTCTCATCAACGATGTGCTAGAGTGCCATATTCTTAGTAAAATAAGCCAGTCCACAAAAGACATATATCATATGTTTTCTTTGATATGTGGTAGTTAATATAAAATACAAAAATAATGTATAAGAATGAAATCAACATGATTTGATTATTGTCTATAGCCCTTGTCTGTACTTCTGTGGAACAGTAGACTTTCTACTTTTTACTTGTTGAACATGATGGTTAGTGGCGCATAAAATTGTGATTATAAAGTAAATTGAAAATATATTATTGTGCCGGCGCCGCGGCTCACTAGGCTAATCCTCCGCCTTGTGGCGCCGGCACACCGGGTTCTAGTCCCAGTCAGGGTGCCGGATTCTGTCCCGGTTGCCCCTCTTCCAGGCCAGCTCTCTGCTGTGGCCAGGGAGTGCAGTGGAGGATGGCCCAGGTGCTTGGGCCCTGCACCCTATGGGAGACCAGGATAAGCACCTGGCTCCTGCCATTGGATCAGTGTGGTGCGCAGGCCGTAGCACGCCTGCCGCAGCGGCCATTGGAAGGTGAACCAAGGGCAAAGGAAGAACTTTCTCCCTGTCTCTCTCTCCACTCTGCCTGTCAAAAAAATTTTTTTAAAAGTACATTATTGTAAAAATTAATGGAAAAAAAGGGAAGGGAGGAGGGGGAGACTGAGGAAGGGAAGGATGGTGGGAAGTCGAGTTGTCTTCTTTGAATTGTTTCTGATCTTATGTTCAGCTCTTTGATTCATTTTGAGTTGATTTTTGTATAGAGTGAAAGCTAGGGATCCAATTTCATTCTTCTACATATATATGTGTAGTATCTTTACTTCATTTTAATTAATTTTAACAGATTCAATATGATTTGTAGATACAAGTCTAAGAACATAGTGATATTCCCTTCCTTTCTCACTCCCTCCCCCTCTCCCTTCCTTTTACCCTTGTACCTCTTTTTTAGTTTTTAAGATAAAATATTTTAAATTTACACTGCAGTAAAAAGGCTTAATGCTTCACTGAATAAGAAATTTAACAAGTAAAAAACAAAAAGATCTTAGTTTAGTGGAAATATAGACAATGGCTATGGAAAATTACCATTTCATCTGTATACATTTTTGTCAATTGGTCATTCATAATTTCTTTAAATGAAATAGAATCAATGACAATAATACATGTAAACAGTTCCTGTGAGGTTATACGACAATAATTAAATTCATTAAGATAATAGGCTAGTGCTATTTATTGAAAAGACTATCGTTTCTCCAATGTATATTCTTGGGAATTTGATAAAAATTCAACTGGTTGTAGGTACATGAATTAGTTGCCGGGCTCTATATTCTGTTACAATGATATAAGCACCAGTTTTTATTGCAGTATCTTGATGTTTTAATTAGTATAGTTTTGTAGTATTTAAAACAAGGTATTGTGATGACTACAGCTTGATTTTTTTTTTTTTCTCAAAATCACTTTGGCTATTCTGGGTCTTTTGTGATTCCAGATGAATTTAAAGATATTTTTCTTAATTGTGTAAAGAATATCATTGACATTTTCATAGGGATTACTTTGAACCTGTGGATCACTTCAGGTAACTCTTCTTAGTGTGTCTGTTGACTGCTATTATGCTACAAGAAATGCCTTTCTAAAATATTACTTCAGAATTACCTGGAAAAGTAGAAAAGCAGGAAAAATAATGAGAAATATGTATGTGGGGAATCACAAGTACATTATAAATGTTTATAAATGTAGGTTTTAATTAATTTCTGAGACATATTGTCATGGTAGATCATTTTTATTAATGCAATAAACTGGATATTTTTAGGCAAAGGAGTGATGATAATGCAGAAAGTGGCAAGACAGTCCAGAAGGAAGGAGGAATGAGGACACACTCAAGCTGCTTAACAAAATACAGGCTTTCCGAATGGGAATGCTGTGAGCCACCCTCTCAGAGATGATGAAGGAGAAAAGGAAAAAAAGCCAGCATAATAAAACTTGTATACAAAGTAAAGTCCCCTTGTATGTGAGATGTTTTGCTTTCTGTATCTCCAATGTATAAAGCATGGTCTCCACAAACACAGAAAAAAACACGTGGATACTGAATGACAAATCTGACACAGAACTGAATTAACTATTTTCCTAGAGAGAGGGTCATATAAAGATACTAAAAAATGAGTGTTTACAATCGACTTTTTTCAAAAAAAACCCAAAACATTAAATATATTTAGTACTGTTTAGGTTACCCAGCAAAATGGGAGCAGCTTTTTGCTTTATTCCATATTTTTGTTTGTTTGTTTTTTTGTTTGTTTTTTGACAGGCAGAGTGGACAGTGAGAGACAGAGAGACAGAGAGAAAAGTCTTCTTTTCCATTGGTTCACCCCCAAGATGGCCACTGCGGCAGGCGCACCACACTGATCCAAAGCCAGGAGCCAGGTGCCTCTCCTGGTCTCCCATGTGGGTGCAGGGCCCAAGTACTTGGGCCATCCTCCACTGCACTCCTGGGCCACAGCAGAGAGCTGGCCTGGAAGAGGAGCAACCGGGACAGAATCCGGCGCCCCGACTGGGACTAGAACCCGGTGTGCCAGCACCGCAAGCGGAGGATTAGATAATTGAGCCACGGCGCCAGCCTATTCTATATGGTTTTATGAAACCATACCTTTATCTTTGGTTTCCATGAATGAGGGCAACCAGGGCAATCTTGGTGCTACTTTACAAACTGCCTCACCCACAGTAGAGCTTCTAGTTTTACCACAACATTTCATTATGAACTCTGCTTTCTGTCTTTTCAGTGTATAGAATGCTCTGTAATTAAAATATAGACCTGGTTCATTTATATTGGGCCTAGTCTGTTTGTATCATTAATTTCACTAAACATCAAACTATTAGCTTCATGGAAGTCTAAATGAGTTTCAGAACTTTATTGATTCCTTTAAACAAATAAGTAAATAAAAAAAAATCTCTTTGATGTTGATGTTTTTAATTAATTAAAATGGTTAAAGTCTATATAAAATAGGACATTTCTCTTTTACAAAAGATTATCATTTTCTATGCTTTCTAATGTTTTATATATAAAACAACTAACCTAAATTTGGAGTTTATAAATATATGCATTCAGTTTTCAGCCCATTAAAATATGATCTTGGTTCTAATGTTCGTAGGAAACTTGCCACCGTCAGTTTACAAACAGAGTCTTGTATGGTCATTTC